>NC_048597.1:112386828-112686828 GCF_003668045.3 Cricetulus griseus | reverse complement strand
GCTTCCTCTGATTAGGACTCACCTAATGCCAGCAATGCCACCATGATACAGCCCAGTGAGGGATTAATCCATTGATTTTGTTGGAGCTTCCACAATCTAATCCTCTCTGGAAAAACCCACATGAGATCAAAGATCCACCATCTCCTAGACCATTCAAGTTGATAACGAAGATTAACCATCATAGATGGTTAGATGGCTGTATGAGTAGATGGGTGGATAGATAGTTAGATGAAGGGATGGATGGATGGTTGGCTAGATAAAGGCATGGATAAGTTTTCAATCAACTTGTAGAATTGTTACTTTTTTAATCCAAGAGTACTGGTGTAGTTTATTAGGTAGTAAAGACTCATGGTACAACATCAGTGGAAATTTTTAAGGGAAACAGGCAGAAACAAAGAGGTAAATATAGAATAAACTATTAAAAAGCTTGAAACAGTTGTGAAGTGAAGCTATGATGAGGCCATCATAAGCCATGGAATCATGTTTGTCCTTAAACTAACCAGGCTGTCTTTCTACAGCCCACTTCTTTCCATGTAACCTTGTAGACCAAAGTTTCTAAGGTTTGTGTCTATATTTTGATTTGAGCCTCAGGAACCACACATGTGCATTCTATCCCTGTCTCTAAGTGGGCTTTTGACATTGACATATTCCTACCTTACCAACTGAGTTTTAGCTTAGAAATTTGTAAATACATATGTGTTAAGCAGTTACTGTCCTGCTACATTTATTTTGCTATTCTCTATTCATCTCTTAAATATTACCTGGCATATCACTTCCTTAGTCTAGTCCTGATTCTGGCCCTAGCAGGTATCTGGGCAAATCTGACTTTAAGGAGTTGGTACTACATCATTGGCTGAAATTCGAGGAACTCAACTTGCCCAGTCTCATCCTCCTTAGGCTGCATCCCCTTTTGACTTCTCATGCCCTCTCGAACCCCAGTTTTCCTGGGAGTTATCAGTTGCTTTTCAACCCCACCAGAATGCCCTTAAGGGCATTCTGCTTTCTCCCCTTGAGCAGCAGGTAGCCCCACCCAATGCCTTGTTCTGTCCAGCCCCACAGAAGGGCAGCATTTCTGAAATCAGCAGCTGACACCTCTTACAAAGGATCCCTGGGGGTGGATTACATCTGCTGCAAAACTTATTAACTTGTGAATCCTTTGTGTAGTGGGGGTGGGGGCACACGAGAAACTGTTTTCAAGTAGCAAGAATGCACTTGATTTGTGGAGAGGCATTTTCCATTTGAGAATGGGAAAGAGAAAAAAATACCCCTTCCTACACTTTAGTAATTGAAAAGACTGTACTGTTAAAAAGCACAGAAACAAAACAAAACAGCTCTTTGGTGAGTGTTTGTGTGGATACTTTTAAACAACACTGAGACAAATGCACATGGAAGATAATGTCAGAGACATAAGACACACTGGTGATTTTAGGGAATTAGAGCCCAGGGAAGGCTAATAGGAAATCTATTACTATTTTGTTAGAGATTGGATGTCAAGAGCTCCTCACCAAAGATTCACGTGTTGAAGGCTGGGTCCCCTGATGGTGGAGCTCTTGAGAGATCATGAGGGCTCTAATTTCATCAATGGTTTAATCCATTGATGAGTTCCTGGCTGAATGGGCTCTGAAGATGAATTCATGGATGAGATTAGTACCCTCCAGATCCAATTGCCTCTCAATGGCACCACCAGCTGGGGAGCCAGCCTCCAACACATGAGCTTCTGAGGTATTTTGTATCCAGTCTGGAATAGGCTATGAGATGAGTATACTTGTTGTTTTAATAACAATATCCTCACCACAATGTACTTAACCAATCAGTGACTGTGAAATTACTCTCTCTCTCTCTCTCTCTCTCTCTCTCTCTCTCTCTCTCTCTCTCTCTCTCCACCCCGTGTGTGTGTGTGTGTGTGTGTGTGTGTGTGTGTGTGTGTGTGTGAGCACATGTGTGCATGTGTGCATGTGAGTGCTAGAGGTCAACCCTAGCCATTGTTCTCAGGTTCCATTCATCTTGGGTTTTTGTTTGTTTATTTTTGTTGTTGTTTTGTTTTGTTTTTGAGGCAGGGTTTCTTATTGACTTGAAGCTTACCAATTGAGCTAAGATGGTTGGCCAATGAGTTCCAGGGAATCACCAGTCTCTGCCTCTCCAGTGTTGGAATTATGAGCATGCACTCTTTAAAACATGATCTATTTTACCTGTGTGTTTGTGTGTGTTCATGTGTGGGTAAATGTATGTGAGTGAGGTGTCCAAGAAGGCCAGAGCAGTAAAGGATACTAAGTCTTGGAACTGAAGTCACAGGCTGTTGTGAGTCTCCTGATGTGAGGTCTGGGAACGAGGGAGGCTGAGGCAGTAGGATTATCATTAGTTTAAATCCAGCCTGGGTTATGAAGTTACTTTCAGACCAGCCTGGGTTATAGAATGAGACCATGTTTTTTTATTATTTTATTTTAAATCAAAATTAAGGGCTGAGTGCACTGGCTTATGTCTGCAAACTCAACCAATTAGAGGGGCTGGAGGCAGGCACATCCTTGGAGCAGGTTGACAAACCTGTTGAGCCAAATTAGCAAGATCTAGGCTTAATTAAAGAACCTATCTCAAAAACTAAGGTGTCGAGAGATAGAGGAAGATGCCCAACTTCAACCTTTGACCTGTACACACACACACACACACACACACACACACACACACACACACACAGGAAACTGGATATAAGAAAAACTTCTCAGATTGACCTAATCCATGTTTCAAATACCCTAACACAAATATTCAATTACATGAAAATTACCCATGATGCCTCTGGGTGACCGGATAAATTTATTGAATTTATCACTGAAGCACATATTTATGGAGCATTTATTATGTGAAATACAGTCATCTAACACCTCAGAGAGTGGATCAAACATAAAATTACTAGGCCAAGTTTTGGCAAAGCCCAACAGTTCTGTATGTAGGGATGTAGACCCCTTTCTGGATATAGACCATTTCCTGTTTAGAGATGGATTTTTGGATTATGATATTTTTAGGAGATTTCTAGCAAATAGTGAGACTTCTATCCTCAGATATATGCAAATAGATGACACATGGCCACCTGCCAATTTCTGGAATACAATCCAAAGTTTTTATAATTATGATGAACAAAAGTTGATTATTTTTAACTTAAAATTTTAATTTAAGTTAAACCCATATATATGAGGGTTTTGCCTGCATGTATGACTGCTCACCAATCAATGTGACTGGTGCCCTAAGAGGCCAGACAAATGGGGTTGGAGCCTGAGGAACTGCAGTTACAGATGGTTGTGAACTGCCATGTGGCTTACGGGAAATGAACTCGGGTCCTCTGGAAGAGCAGCCAGTGTTCTTAACTGCTGAGCCATCTCTCTTTTCCCATGAGTTGATTTTTAAAGTGCATTCCATTACTCTTGGGCTGAACCATTAAGTTGGCGGAACCCTCACCTAACATGTAGAAGGCCCTGGATTCAACCTCTAGCACTGTGTAAGCCAAGTGAAGTGCTGCACACCTGTAATCCTAGCATCAGAGGGGGGAGGCAGGAGGATCAGAAAGTTAAGGTCTTCCCTTGTTATAGTGAGAGTTTGAGACAAGTCTGGGCTACATGAGACCGTGTGTGTGTGTGTGTGTGTGTGTGTGTGTGTGTGTGTGTGCGTGTATGTGTGTGTGTGTGTGTATGTGTGTGTGTGGTGCGTGTGTGTGCGTGTGTGTGGTGTGTGTGTGTGTGTGTGCGTGTGTGTGTATGTGTGTGTGTGTGCGTGTATGTGTGTGTTGTGTATGTGTGTGTGTGTGTGTGTGTGTGCGTGCGTGCGTGAGTGCGTGTGTGTGTGTGTGTGTGTGTGTGTGTGTGTGTTTTAAGCCTCAAAGTTGATTTCACAAATATTAAAATAAAGGACTCATTGTGACTCACAATTCTCTCCATCCCCTCTCACTCCCTCTCTTCCTCCTTCCTTCCCTCCTTTCCCTCCTCCTCTGCATCTGAATCCACCCCCATCTCTTCAAAAGGGGTGTTTACTCTGATACTTCAGGAGTGTAAAAAGTTTCCTTGTTCTTCATGAGCCAAATTAATTAAGTTATGAATTTTTATTTTAAAAGAAACATGGATAGCCTACAGATTGTACAGGGGATTGATGAATGGCAAAAGAAATCCATCTAGAAAGGGTCTTCTAAAATGTATCTAGATGGGGTTGAAGTGAATAACTCAGTGCTTAAGATTACTCACAGCCTTTTTTTTCTTGTTGTTTGGTTTTTCGAGACAGGTGTGTGTGTGTGTGTCTCCTTGGCTGTCCTGAAACTTGCTTTGTAAACTCATAGAGATCTGGCTGCCTCTGCTTCCAGAGTACTGGTATGTGCCTAATGGTATGTGCCAGTGCTGCCCAGCTTGCTGCCTGATGACTGCATTTGCAGAGGGCCTGAGTTGGGTTCTCACATCCATGTCAGGTAACTCGCAATTACCAGTAACTCCTGCTTCAGGGGATCCAACTCTCTCTCCTGGTCTTACCAGGCACACACACACACACACACACACACACACACACACACACACACACACACACACACACGGAGGGAGGAAGGGAGGGAGAGAGAGAATAGTTTACTATGATAGATCCTGTGATTGCATTGTTCAAATTGGTCATGAATCAAGTATTAGATATTCTGTGATTGTGTGTGTGCGTGCAGGGATAGTATGTGTGTATAGGAGTGGTGTGAGTCTAGGTAGTGTGTATGTGTATAGGGGTGTTGTGTGTGTGTACAGGAGCAGTGTAGTGTGTGTAGGGCTAGGGTGTATATGGAGAAGTGACATGTACCTGTGTGAAGGAACGTTGGGTGTGTGTAGGATTGGCATGTGTGTAGGGATAGCTTTGTGCAGAGGAGTGATGTAAGTGTGTAGAGGTGGTATGTATTTGTGTGGCATGGTGTGTGTGTGTGTGTGTGTGTGTGTGTGTGTGTGTGAGTGGTGTGTGCATGTAGTGGTAAGGTGTGTGGAGAAGTGGTGTGTTTGTAGGGTTGGCATTGTGTAGGGATGGTATGTGTATGGGTGGATGCTGTGTGTATGTGATACATGAGTGGCATATATGTGTGCAGTATACGTGTGTATGTGTGTGCATGTGTATATGAGCGTTAGTAGATGCCGGAGAGGATGTCTGGTGTCCTGCTCTATCGTTCTCCACATTATCCCATCCAGAGAGTCTCTCACTGAACCTGGATTAGGATGTCAGCCCATAAGTCCCAAGAATCCTCTTATCTCAGCTCACACAGCCCTGGGTTACAGGTGTACCCTGACATGCTCAGCTTTTTATATAGGTGCTGGGATCAAAAATCAGGTCCTCATGCTTGCACAACAAAAGCTCATATTCACTGAGCCAGCCCTTTGCAATTTTTCACATTTTGTGCTAGAGTGATTCTACTACAGAATGATTCTAATGTTTAAAGAATGGTTTTGGAAATTCTGGGTGACCAGAGGGTGACGGTAAGCAAGGGGTCACAGGAGGAGCAGAGAGCTCATAAAGGTGACCGTTCATTTGGTTTCCCCTGCTCCCGACAAAACAGTCCTGGTTATTTCCCCGTGTGGCTTCCAGTCGGGCATGTGGCCTCATGATAGCTCCCTTGTGAGGCAAGGCTTTTCTCATTTCCTGGCTCCTAATCTAATAGAAATGGCTAAACTAGTTGGCTGGCTCTGCTTGCAAGAGAAGGAAAATATCTTAAGATCAATCATTGCATCTGAACCCTCCTTCTTCTGCAAAGATGTTAAGGGTGGGTGGGTGGATAGAGAGGGGCCTGTGCTCTGTTGACCCTGGCATGTCTCCTAGCAACTGTTGGTCTATGCTCTATCTCTTGACTATTGGTTGAAATCCAATAAAGGTGTAACAATTTCCATAGCTGGGCCAGGATGGTGTTCCGATGCGGTGGAAGTCGCCAGCTGCTTGTCTTCTATGCTCATTAGAAGTTGTTTTACAACTTGATTCACTGTCTGCCTGCCTGTTGCCAACCCTAGGACTGGGCCATAGTTTCCAGATTGCAGTCTCCAAATATCTCCTTATTAAAGGCATTTAAAAAATAATATCCTCTCGGAGAGCTGCCCAGAGGGTTTTTCAATTTTTTTTTGAATTTCCACTTATACCCATGGGATACTCAATTCGAGTTTCCCCCTTGTTAAAATTCATTTGGCAGGAGAAGAGAATCTCGGATATGGTCTTAAAAGTAATTTAACACTTGTGGTGGAGGAGAATGCTGCAGTTGCTCAGCTGCAGGGCAGGTGGAAGAGGACTGGCCTGTGTTCTACCTATCAGCACAAACTGCAGATTTTACCAAAACTTGATTTCTTGGAGTGCTAAACTCCAGGAGGTTTGATGTGTCCTACCAAGGGCTGACACCATCCTAGTTAATTAAAATGAATCCAGAAAATGGTTTTCCTGGGGCTTGAAACAAATAGGGGTGCTTCATTAATATACCTACATTTATGTGTGAGCAGTAATGTATGCATGAATGCATATGTAGTGATGGGTCACCCTCAGGAGTCTTCCTGGTTGCTATCCGCCTTCTTTTTTTTTTTTTTTTGAGACAACCTTTCTATTGAATGCTTGGCTCTAAACTGGATATCATTGTCTCCCCCACCTACTCACCAGAGCTGAGGAAACATGACAGAGGAGGTGGAAAGAATTAAGAGCTGGATGGGGAGGGTGCTATGAAATGTCTTATGTGTATGACGTGGTCATTGCACTTGTGAACTCATAGTCACTAGGGTTACCTGTACAAGACATATACAAGATCACACCTATCAAAATTCCAACATAGATGAAGTAGGTACTCTTCAGGCTCCACCTTTTACTGTTCTTTTTAAAGGGATGGCTATTGATAGGCTTTCTATGCTCCAGTGGATAACCCAGTGCTCGTGAATGTATGGACAGCATTAATCAGATTTACTGGGCTATCCAAAAAAAAGAAAGCAAGACATTGGGAGGGAAATGTGTTGAGTTGGGGGAAAAATGGGGGAAGATATTATCATAATATCTGTTGCATACGTGTGTGTGTGTGTGTGTGTGTGTGTGTGTGTGTGTGTGTGTGTGTGTTAAGAACAATTACTAGTTTTAAAAAAGAGTCAGGGTCTCTTACTAGCCTGGAGTTCATACCTTCAGGTAGACTGGCTGGCCAATGAGCCTCAGGGATCCTCCTGCCTCTATTGCCCCATTACTCAGATTGCAAGTGAATGCCATTGCATCCAGATCTCATTATTTAGATTCTGGGGATCAGATTCAGGTCCTTGTGTTTGTGTGGCAAATCCATCCAGACTGATTCATCTTCCCAGCCCAACATCTCCATTTTAGACTACACACTAATGTGTAAACCTGATGTAGCAATGATCACATTTCATCCACACGCAGGAAACCAAGAAGGGGAACAAGAATTGGGCAGAAGTTACAAAATCTCAAAGCCTGCTTGAAGTGTAGCACTTCCTCCAGCAAGGCTCTGGCTCTTGAAGGCCCCATAATTTCCCCAAATAGACTCACCAGCTAAGTATTGAAAGACCTGTAGGAGGCATTCATTTCAAACACAATACCTGACCAGTCCTCACCCACCACCTGATGATATCACTGTTTCTTCTCTTGTATGCCAAGATGGCCACTGGCAACTCATACCATCTCCAACAGACCAGTGTCTCTTGTATGTGATGAGACACTTCTTTTCCCGATTGTGGCCTAAAATATATATATTTAAATTTGTTAACATTTCATTCATCAAGCCTAACCCTCTGCCTCTGTAATATGGAAGAGTTTTAGGGTGATTCCTATGTCTGGTTTGCTTGATTTTGAAATGGCATCTCATGTAGCCAGTGTGGCCATGAGCTCACTGTGTAAGCAAGAATGGCTTTGAACTTCTGGTCCTCCCTCCCTCATCTCCTGAGTGCTGGCATTCCAGGCATGTATGTATCACCATGCCCAGCACAGAGTGATTCCTTTATCACAAAACAAAAATGGCAGAAGTGAATCTGTGTGACATTTAGGAAATGATCATACAAGGCAACACCATACCAGATTGGATACTTGGAACCTACGCTCTGTGTCCACACACTGTGCCAGATCCCAGGTCAAATGGAGAAAAGACACTGTGTTGTGTTGATTCATCTTGATTGGCTTCATGAGATTTGGAGTCAGATACACTACGGTTTCGTCACGAGGTCTCTCTCTGCATGAGATTTGGAATCATCAAGGAGACATACACCTGGGTATTTTCAAGGTGGTTTCAAGAGAGGGTTGACTGAGAGGAAGGAAGCATTTTAAATATGGGTATCAACAATCCTTGGGCCTGGTCTTGAGTTGAACAAATATGAGGAAGTGCCCTGAGCAGCAGCACTCGTCTCTCCACTTCTTGACTGTAGACACACATATGACCAGCCACCAACCTCACGCTCCTGCCACCAGAACTTCCCCATCGTGATGGATTGTATCCTTGAAAATGAGCTAACCAAATTCCTCATTCCTTAAGTTTCTTCTGTCAATCATTTGCCACAGCAATGAGAAAAGATATTTTTGTATACCCATGTTGGTTCTGGCTAACAGTGGGACTGGGGTCTCCCAACTCACTACAAAGAGCCAACAGGCAGTTGCTGGGGGCCCAGGTGAGAGATGTGCTGAAGATCACATGAGGTAATAATACATGGTCACTAGTTAATGTTGCAAGTATGGAGGGTGGTTACGGTACAGGTAAAGACAAGTAAGACACTATCAAGGTATACTACCAGGGATCCCTCAAATATCTCTTTGAAACACTATCTCTAGGCTTAGGGAATACCTCCACTGATAAAGTGCTTGGTTCTGCAAGTTTCTTCATTCAGTTCCCAGAAGTTACAAAAAAGCCAAGCATCATGGTGTGTGGTTGTAATCCCAATGCCTGGGATGTAGGAACAGGAGGGTCCCTGGGACTCTCTGGCCAGTCAGCCTAGCCTCCTATGTGAACTCCAGGCCGATGAAAGACCATCTTAGAAGATGTAGGCAGCATTCCCAAGGATAACACCTGGGTTGTTGGTTCTCATTGTTATCTTAACCTGGAATTAGCTTGGAAGAGACTCTTAACTAGGAATTATCCAGATCAGTTTGTCCTGTGGGCTGTTGGAGGTCTTGTTGTCATTGCTACTTGATGAAAGAAGACGCAGCCTATAGTGGGCAACACCATTTCTTCAGTGGGGCCCTGGTACCTAAGAGTAGGGAAAGTTATCTGTGTACTCAGTGAGCAAGAATCCACTTTTCTTCTCTGTGCTCTGGACTGTGAGTGTGACACTTTAAGTTCCTGCCTTTGTTTGTCCACAAAGACAGACTGGAACCAGCAATTATGAACAAAAGAAACACTCTCTTACCTGTTGGTTTTCATCAGGATATTTGTTACAGCAAAAGAAATGAAACTAAGGCATGATCATGCACATGAACACACACACACACACACACACACACACACACACACACACACACACACACGGACACATACACATACACATACAAAAACACACACACATGGACACACACACACAGAGTAAGTGAATGAATGAATGAATAAAATACAGTCTGTGTTCTGGGAATGTGTCCTGCTACTTTGAGTCTACCTGTCACTGGGATTGGCAAACAGATCAAAATCATCCACTTTCCTCTTGCTTTTGGATGTTGCCATGACTCCTTGGTAGGTGTCTTTCCTATTTCCCTTTATCTGATAATGTATTTCAGTCTTTCCCTGAAATCATCCAGTCAGAAAGACACAGAACCTCCAGTTTGTCTGTCTAATTCTGGATGCACAGATTCCTCTGTGGCAGAAAAAGATTTCTCAGGGGAAATTTTGGAAGTAGAGATGCTAGGGGATCTTGGATGCAACTCTTTCCTGCAGAGGTGATTCTGGGTACAATTAAGCTGTCCCTAAAACTAGATGGGTTAAAAAATATTTAGGGAGTAGGAAAGTGGTTCTCCCTCACACAAAGGATAATATTTTATTTATGAACCGAGGAAAACAATCACCAAATTACAAACTAAGGAGAAAGGCAAAGCCAGGTTACATAAAGTTGAATGGAGCTATTCATAGTTGCCTAGTGGAGTCTGTTAGATTTTTGAAGAAAATGAGGAAAGGTGGTGCAAGATGAGACATATTGACTAGTTTATTATATGGGCCTGGCAGAGTAGGGAGACTAAGAGAGAAGAGGAACGGGGTAATGGCTGACCACCATGGTGGGTCACCATAGAGAGGCAGAGAGAGTGCGTAGGTGGGAGAAGAGCAGAGCAGAGCAGGAGTGAGTAGAGAGAGAGTAGAGAGGGAAGTTGGAACTTTTAAAGGGAAGACTGTGTATGCACTGAGGTTCCACACATGCCCAGAGTCCTCATGCATGTGTGGTGGGTGATGGCACGTCTCTGTGCGTGCCCTGACTTGTCAGGGGGCAGGGTCTTCTCTTAAAGAGATATTGCGGATCAGCATTAAAGCCTGAACCTTTCATTCCCACCTCTACTTATTATTTAAAAAGGTGGGGTGTTAGACATGGGCTCCATTTCTACAAGGCTGATTTAAACTCTCCTGCTTCTAATTACATCCTGCTCATCAATTTCCTAAGTATCCCACAATAACTTACTTACAACTCTTAATCCAACTGATTAGTGTTGTTACAGGAATGCCAGTCTAAAAGCCATGGATCTAAAGATACAAGGACCACAAAATGTTTGTGCCTTCTGGGTAAAAGTAACCAGAAAGATTCCATACCACCTAGATTTGATCTAATGTGTCTAATCTTTATGTTTTCACAAATTTTAAGGATTCTTATAAGTTCCAGGGAGCCGAATCAGATCCAAACAGGTCATATTCACTCCAGGTAATATTCAACCTTTCCCTGGTCCCAAATTCCCTTCCCTCATCTTGGGACACCTCGGGAACTCCTCCCTCATCTTACAATCTTCCCTCAAATACTAGGACCTAGGAAAAAATTTTTTCTAAACTTAACCTTGTCCTCTGCTCTGCAAACATCTTGCCAGGTCTAAAAGGCGCCAGGGAGCACCATTCAGCCTGGACTGCAATGAAACAACCATCTACCCCAGGACATGGCAGCACCCCAACCTTCTCAGATCCCCCCAAAGATGGTCAACATCCCAGGTCAGCAGGAAGCAGTCTTGAGATTTCTTTGTCCCTACTTCCCTAACCTGCCACGCCCAATTCTCCAACTTTTATAATAAACAACAGCCAGGATTGTAAGAACAATACACCTGGATGATCCCACCTCCCCTAACAACAGGCGGGGCATGCACAGGAAAACTTGCTAAGTCATCACCACGTCACCTGCCATGCATGTGGCCTGCGTGAGGACTCTGCCCATGTGCGAAACCCCAGTGCCCATGTGCAGCCTTCCCTTTACAAGGTCCAGCCTTCTACCTTTCTCTCTCTCTTTGGCTCCTCTTGGGTTGGCTGACACCCCAGCTCCATCACCCTCCCCCCCTTCAGGTAAATAAACTCCACGTTGGTTGTTCATCGGTTGTTCCTTTCTTTATATCAGCAGCTGCAGCTTAAACAAAAGAATAACAGAATCTTTTATAGTAGGTAAGAAGCTTTGCAGGACCTTCAGAGTGCAGTGTGGCAATCTCATCTGCTCACCCATTTCTAAAGAATAGCAGTAGAAACATAATAAATTACCAAGGCAGGAGAGTAGAGTCTGAGAAATTCAGCACCTCGACTAATGTAGTTCCGTTTTGGGGAGAGGGTTTTAAATGCAATTAGAAAGTGGTTGTTCACACGACATTTGTGCCACTATTGCATGATTTTCCAGGCCATTCAAGGGGGAAATTTAAGTGGGATGAATGGGGAGCTTGATCAAAACTCAAAAATACTATATGCATGTGTGAAATTCTCAAGCTCTCTTTCTCTACCTCTCTCTATATATATAAAGATTAATATAAGAAAGAAGCCAGTTGACAGGAAAACTCTGTGAGAACTTTTTTGGGGGGGAGTTCATAGTGCATGAGAGCATACTCAAGAAAAGCCAGCACTATGCAAACAAGGGAGCGGCACATTCTGTATTAATGTCCTATCGTGGCTCAGAACCTGTAACTTATGTCTGTCCCTCGGCTTCCATTTTCAGGAGTGCCTTCCTTTTTGTAATAAACTGTACCTATACCATTTTATTTTTTTTTTTAAAACTCATGTTCTGCCCCCTCTTCAACTCCTTTCATATTCTCCCTATGTCCTCTCAACTTCATGTCCTCTTTTATTTTTTTTAAACAGTTCACCGAGTTCAATTGTTGTTGCCAATATTTGCATGGGTATATATATATCCTGCATGGGTATATATAACCCATGCATTGGAGATGGTCAACATAGTAGAGGCCAGACACCCCTAAAGAAAGCTAACTCCCCCTCCTCCAGCAGCCATCAGCTGTCAATACCTCCTTAGCTAGGGGGCTTGCAAGCTGTTACACCCTTCCACACCGAAATGTTAACTGGATTCACCTTGTGCAGTTTTTGTGGTGGCAAATAAGGTTGCAGTGGGTTCATGAGTATAGGGGTCTTGTCCTGTTCAGTCTCTATTTTGATTTCTAGCAGTGTATCCCTGGTACAAGTCTTTGCCCTAGAGCAGGAGAACCAAGAGGCTTCAATAAGTGCCTCTAGGATGCTTAAGCATGTGTCCTCAACCTCTTATCCACATCCATTGCATCCCACACAGAGAAGAGTCCTCCCCTACTATCTTCTCAGCACCAACTACCCATAGTGACTTTAGAGGGAGGTTAAAAAAGTCATTGTTGAAGAATAAGCCCCTTTAAATAAGATCAAAAGGAAACCTTCCATCAAATAACACATAATTAAACATGCAGACATGCCTAACTTTGATTCATGAATGCTTCTGCACTTCTAAATTAGTGCCGCAGAGATCAGACCCTGAAAAAAATTAAAAATCATCATGCCTCAAAAGGATACATGCTTTTTCACAGCTTTCTAAGTGGGATTCCCTGTTGTGCAGAATTTTGTGTTTTCCCATTTTCTCCTCATCTTTGTAGCCATATTCAGGGATGGGTGGAAGCTGATTGGCAGACATTCTCAGGTTGAGGACTCCCACAGACTGAGCACGATGGGAGCACAGAACTCGTCAGCAAGACCCATGTTTTCCCACTGCTTCACAGTTAAATAGATGGAAGCTAATTTGGTTTGCATTTGTGTGGCATCCCAAACCTCTCACTTTGAATGCTTGGTTGAAGTAGTATGTCATCTCCCCCACTGCCTTGTGTGTGTGTGTGTGTGTGTGTGTGTGTGTGTGTGTGTGTGTGTGTGTGTGTTTCCATGTGTATGTGGGAGCTCATGTCATGTGCATGTGGAGGCCTGAGGTTTAAATATCAGGAACCATCCTCCACTGTTCTATCATCTTATTCGTTGAGGCAGTCTTTCAATCAAACACAAAGCTCACAGATGTGGCTGGTCTTCCTAGCCAGCTTGCACTGGGCCTGTCCTGTCCCCACATGACATTGGAATCTACAGGCAGGCTAATCTGTCCATGTGGTATTTAAGTGGGTTCTTGAGATCTGAACTCTGGCTCTCCAGTTTGTGCAGCAAATGCTTTGCACACTGAGCTATATCCCTAGCCCAAAGCTAGATAAAAAATTCTAACATTTCTTTAGTTGTTTCTGAGACAGGGTCTCATGTAGCCAAGGTGGGCTTGGAGCTGGCAAGATGACTTGAGGTAGAGGATGAACTTAAAGTCCTGATTCTCCAGCTTCATCCTTTACACAAGGGTTCTGTCATTTTTAGGCAGTGCTGGTGTATAAATCTAAGACTTCTGGTACACCAGGCTGGCTCTCCATCCCCTGAACTAAATCTCCAGATAGCAGCACTGTTTTGGAGGCTGTAGAACCTTTAAGGGTTGGGGCCTGGTAGGAGGAAGCAGGTTGCTGTTTCCTGCAGTATCTCTCTGCTTCGTGGTCTTCCATGTTCTGAACAAGTCTTACCATCACAGTCTACACTGTTCCACTCTGCCACTTTAAACTAAAACCATCTAACACAGGGGCATTCAACTTTAGGATTCATTGGCTCACATTAGATAAGGAAGAATTATCTTGGGCTGGGACACACATTAAATAATATAAAGGTATCCAATCCCTCACCTGTGGGTTACAAGAACATGTACCTATTTATTTTGATGACATTGTGTTATGACCCAGGTTATGAGCCCAGTAGGGCAGAGCTGGTGATAGTGAATTAAGATGGTGGCTCAGGTCCCATCTGGGTTTTTTTTCCCTTGGAAACTGAAACATGAACTCCCAACATTTCTCAAAAGCCCTTAAAAGCTGCCTGAATGCTGCACCTCCTTTGTCTAAAAGAGGTCCCCCTCACTCCAGGCTGTCCTAACTCCTGAGGTGCCTCCTCCTTGTCATCTACCAAAAATCCAGCAAGCATTTCCAGCTGGCTGCTGTTCCCTTCTTCTGAGATAGTCTGGCAATTTGCCCCTAATAACTGCCACATAGTGGTTTATGTTTGTTTGTTTTGTGTGGTTCCTTGCCGCAGCTGCTTACAATCCTGTCACCCACAAAGTTCATACTTGAAAAACCCCACAACTGACTGTAACCCCAGCTCTGGGAAATCCTGCAGCCTCTTTCGGCCACCACTGGGAACCACACTCTCATGAGCCTGCCTTCCCACAGATACACACAGGCACACATAAAAATAATAATGAAACAGATTTTAAGTATTATAAGATTTAAAATATAAGGTTAAAATATCATCAGAGCTAGAGTGATAGCTTGGTAGATCACTTGCTTTGTAAACTTGAAAGCCTGAGTTTGAGCCCCAGAAACCTTGTGGGAAAAGAAAGTCAGAATGGAGATACACAACTTGTAATCCTGCATGACCACTCAAGGCAGGCACTTCCTTCCTGAGCCAAGCCTGCCTCTATGCCCAGAGACTGCTGATAAAGAGACACCTGAACCAGAGACACCAATGAGGAAAGGGCAATGCAGCAGAGACAGCAGCCTGAGCCAATAGGACCTTGGGAGGGGGTTTAAAGGCAGGTCTAACGTCCTTAATAAATGAGTCTGCAGCACGCTCTGTTACTCCCAGTGCCCAAGTTGTTGGTTCTGTCTTCTCACCCCCTCCCCCAAGGGGTATCTGAGCAGGGTAACCCACAACAGGCAGGTGGTCCTAGACTGTACCAGAATACTGGCTACGTATGAGCCAAAGAGTGAGCCAGTAAGAGGCATCCTCCATAGTTTCTGCTTCATGTTTCTGCCTAATTGTCTGTCCTGGCTTCCCTCAGTGATGCAGTGTGACCTGGAAGTGTAAGCCAAATAAACCCTTCACTCTCCATGGAAATTGCTTTAAGTCAGAGTGCTTTATAACAGCAACAGAATGAGACTAGAACAGAGTCATAGCATGCTCCATTGAACACCAAGACTCAAAGGGCAACATCAGGACTTTCTGAAGGGATGGGCTCAGAAAGTATGCAGTTGTGTGAGCCTGATGTCAGCAGAGTGACCATGACTATGCTCCATCCTGGACCTCTGGGAAGAGGTACTAAATGAATGCATTACCAAGTAATGATTTTGTTGCAGCAATTTATCAATAACAAGAAAAGACTAGCTCAAAGATGCCTCACGTCAATGCAGCAGACAGCCCAGCTCCCCGCTTCCCACAGGTCATTACCTGCTCCTAATTGGTTCTGAAAGCAGTGGGCTTGTATTTAAAGGTAGGCAGACAAAACGCTTTGTTTTTCCTCCCAGGAATCCCAGGAAGCAGAGACGAGTACCCATTTGTAAGTGTAGCTTAAGGATTCAGATGACATCTCCACGAAACTTATGTCCATCACTCCAAGCTATGTCCCCTCGTTCAAGGTGCATCCCCTCCCCAAGGCTGTGATTGCTTATTTATAAACAGAAAGGGGGCCTGAAAAGATGGTCCCAGTGGTTAAAAGTAGTTACTGTTCTTGCAGAGGATTCAAGTTAGGTTTCCACCATTCATGATTCACGGCTCACAGCTGCCTATAACTCCAAATTGGGGGCTCTAATGCCCTCTCCTGGCCTCTACAAGCATGGAACTCAAATATACATACCACATGCAGACACATCACAAAATAAGTTTCAGTTGAAAGAAATGATGTAATTAAATGAGGGGTTCATAGTCAACCCTTCTACTAGAACATGAATCTTCCATCTCAGTGTGGAGGGAAATGGTTGGAAGTATGTTGGAAGTGTTATCATTATTTCAATCTCTGCACATAACTCTTTATAACATTATTATGTGGGTCATCTCATAGACTTTTCAATGCAGACAAAATTGGTTTCACTTCATAGATGAGGAAGTTGAGACTGGCTGAGGAGAGGAGGCCTCTTCAAGGTTGTTTAAGCCAGCTTCTTCCCTCAGTAGCAAAATGCTTGAGAAAACCAACTTAAAGTGAAAGATGGTTTGTGTTGGCTCATTGTTTTAGTGTTTCCATCTGTGGCCACTTGATTCTGTTGCTTTGAGGTTCATGGAGAGGTAGGAATGTATGGTGAAGGAGGCTGCTCACCCCATGGTAGCCAGTTAGCAAAGCTGGGAGAGAAAGGAAGGGGCTGGAATCCCAATATGGCCTCCAATGGGAAAGGCTTCTAATGACTTACCGTCTTCCTCCAGGACATACCTTTCGAAGATTCTATCATCCAGTAATTCTACAGGCAGGCTACCAGGCCTTTAACAGATAGGCCTTTGGGGGAACATTTCAGATCTAAGCTATAACAAATACTATGACCTTCTCTAGATAATAGATATATTCAAGGCTCAGGAAGTAAGCAAAGTTCATAAGTACCAGGAAGTTCCTGAAACTTATAAGATTCACTAGGCCTATCCCCAAGGCAACATAAGCAGAAGCATAGGTTGAGGAAAGGAACTTGCCAATTAGCTGAGCTGCCTGTATGTTGTTCAGGGAACTCCCAGGATGCAGGCTTCATGTGTTGCCACCCATGTTGGGGTGGGCTTTTCAGTCACTTGTCTGCTTTGACCATCTATGCTTCTAGAAGTAAATCCTCACCTTCACTCCTATGAGTCACCTCAATAAGCTTACTGGTTCCCTAATCTAGACTTGGGTGAAATTGTTTCCTTTGTTGTCTGTGCCATACCCGAGTGAATAGATGTTTGTCATGTCTCTCCTGGAAAGCACTACAACACACTGGAAGTCTAAACAACATGGCACCAGCTCTGATGAGAGCACCCTGAAACACATCATCACATGGTAGATGACACAGTAATTGTGTGTGTGTGTGTGTGTGTGTGTGTGTGTGTGTGTGTGTGTGTGTGATGTTGATAAGGGAACTGTGAGGGGAGAGTCTAGGCCCCATCTCTTAAATGCCGAATTTCCTCTAAAAACCACTAGAGTGGAGAATCAGCCCTCCCTGGTGGAGCTACACTCAAACACATCCAATCACGGAAGAAAAAAAGGGTTGCTGGAGAAAACCTGGTGTGGATGCTATCAGCTATAAAAGCAAAGGACCAGACACTAGGCTCAGTTCTCATCTAGCACTTGAAAAGGTCAGAGAAGCAGGAGCAGAGTTTTCCTTCAGGAATGAGGGCATCTAGGCCAACAGGATATAATACAAACATTATTGTGTTCCCCACAAGACTATTGCATAGGAGGGTGCTGAAAAGCAACACCAGCCAGTGGGTGCAGGTGCCCAGTAGGCTCTCTAACATAAGCCTGGGAACCCGGACTTGTCAATGAGCCAGAGAAAAAGCAGACTCCCCTGGTTTATGGCTACATGGTCTTTGAAACAGCAGAGTTGGGATTAAGATGAGCCAAAGCTCCTGTTTCGTTTCCCTGGGTGAATCCATTCGTTCACCTGCCACAACCTGAAATTTTGAATGAAGTAAGAAGCTCCTGGGGATGGAGGTGGCTGCCCTTGACTCAGAAAATTCTCCCAGAAGGCCTCCTTTCTTTCTTCACAGCTCCCGTGGATTCCTGTCCTCCAGTGAGTTCTTACATAATGTTGGGGACAGAATAAGAAGTGTGACTCTTGTTGCAAACCCAAAATGGAAATATGTTTTTTAAAATACCTTGCTTCCCTGCTGAATTTTTAGTACTTCCAGAACGGGTCTTTTCTTTTTCATTTGAATGAATTCCCAGGATCTGCTGCTGTATCTGAACCATGATAAATATTCATTGAACAAACAAGTGAACAAATAAATATGAATGAACAAATGTTTGAATGAAAGAATAAAGAAGTGAATGAGTGAGTGAGTAAATGGGTTAGTAACTGAGTGAGCAAATGACTGAGGGATTGGATGAACAGACAAATCACATATAAATCACTAGATTTTAAGTTTTACAAGGATGAGGCAGGCCATCTGTTTCATTTATGGCTGAATCCTTTAGCTGTTCATGATAAGCCTTCAATAAATACTGCAATGAATGAAAGTTCAATGTCTGTCCTTAGCTGCACCGACCTTTGCATTTTCCCCTGATTCTCATCCATATTTTAACTGGGAAATACTTCTAGTTGAATTGGTCCAGATTGATAATCTTAGAGTCAAGAAAATATAGCCCAGTGGAAGACAGGATCTTGCCTAAGCACCCACTATACTGTGTGGGCACCCAGTCTAAGGCTTAATGAAAGGTCCATCTTCATAAGGATTACAATGTAGAGAACATGCATCATAGAGCTTGTTATGTGGCTTTTCCTGGCAGTTATGAATTGAAAAGCCTACCACAACATGGATACACACGTGAAAGCCTAACCCCTGAAGCTCCATGCACAATTTGCAGGCTGTTCATCTGATTTATACAGTTTCCTGTCCATAGCAACTGTTACTGCTCATATAATTTTGGGGAAGGGCCTTGTGACCCTTGCCAGTTTCAGGAACTTCCTGTAACATTTGAGTTGTTTACTAACTGAATCTTCTCCCAGGATGAAATGTGTCAACTCAGAAGAAATGGCTGCATAATAAAACCCCTCTCTGGCTTGCTCAAGAACAGTGAAAGTGCAGAAAACTCAGAACCCACTCATCTGTTTCTCAGCCAATAGAATGCTCAGACACAGTGTGATGGTACGATGCAGGCATAAGCTAACACACGAATTATAGCTCAGGAAGCTGTTTCTTTCTCATTAGTGCACCCATTCACTATGCAAGAGGTCCTAAGAGCCTACGGTCCCCTGTGCTAACCTCTCTCCCTTCTCTAGATACAGAGCATACATTGTTTATGCTTCACACTAACTCATGTGGTAAGCACTTTACATATTCAGCTCTCTCCAGATCTCCTTAATATCTAACTAAATAGGTGGCTCGGTAGGTAAGAGTGTACACTACTCTTACAGAGGACCTGGATTGAATTTCCAGAACCAGGGGATCTGAACACCCATACTCACATATTCGCTCTCTCTCTCTCTCTCTCTCTCTCTCTCTCTCTCTCTCTCTTTCTCTCTCTCTCTCTCATCTCCCTCTCCTCCTTCCTCTCCCTCTCCCCCTCTCACTTGCACACACACACAATTCAAAAATAAAAGTAAAACTCTTTAAAGATGACTTTAGTGGAGCTAGAGAAATCCTCCTGGAAGTCATTGCATTGAAGAGATGCACGTGGCACCAGTACATTGGTACCAAGATCACTGGCTGGTAATCTCATTTCTTTCTCCATGCTGCCCTGTTGTCTTCAGGATCACCTTCAAATAGCCGAGTGGTGTGCTTCTTAGATGTCTATGAGCTGGGCTGGCCTGGTAGCCATTTCTTCACTGTGAGTTATAAATGCCTTCCAGCTCAAATCACGTTTGTATTGATCTTTAGAACATTTTATTGATCAAACACAGTGAGAGAAACATTTGAAATATAAACCCATTATTTTAACAATTTCTTGCCAGGAATAGGAAGATGATGTTCTTATATATTCTTAGTTTTGGTGACTGGGTTGTCCCAGGATGTCTTATGGTAATAATCTAGGGGTGTCCAACCAATGGGTCATAGTGCTAGGGAGTAAAGTTTATATTGTGTGACCTTATGACAGACCTTGTCATCTATAAAATTTACAACAAAGAACTGTGTGGTTGAATTACAAAATGCCACAAAAAGAATTCACATTTTAATTGTGTGTTGCCTATGACTGTCAGTTGGATACCCCTGGAGATCTAGCTTCCACCAGGAGTTTAAAAATTGCCTGTCTATCTCAGGCTTTCAGATTTCATCTTTATGTTTCTCTGCCCAGAGGTCCTGTGTACGTGGTCCCTCTGTCTTGACTTCTCTGACATGGTAGACTGTATCTCCAAACTAAGAGCCAAAGTGAAACCCCATTCCCCTTAGATTCCTGTGTTGTGGAATATTCCTTTACACTATGTGAAGATATGTCATTGTGATTGGTTTAATAAAGAGCTAAATGACCAATAGCTAGGCAGGATTTTGGAGACAGAGAGAATGCTGGGAAGAAGAAGGCAGAGTCCCCAGTCAGACATGGAGGAGGCAAAATAGCAGCATGGGCCATACAGAGGAAAGGGAATAAAGCCACGAGGCAGTAACAAATTAATAGAAATGGGTTAATTTCAGTTATAAAAGCTAGTTGGAAACAAGCCTAAGCTGTTGGCTGAGCTTCCATAATTAATAAGAAGTCTCCATGTGGTTATTTGGGAGCTGCCTGGGGGAAGAAAAAGTCTGACTACATTGCCGATTATATAAAATGGAGTAGCCCTTTTAGAACATGGCTTGGCAGTTTCTCAAAATGCTAAACTTGGAGTTTCTACATAGCTCAACAATTTCACCCTGTTAATTTCCACTCAAGAGAAATGGAACACAATTTGGACTTTGGTGTTATCTGTACTTTGGTCTGTTGTCAGTTCCCTAGGTGGGGTGAGGAGACATTTGCTCACAGCTCCTCCCAAATGGTGTTCCACGAAAACATTATGCTCATTAAAAGAAGACAGGTCATGTACTGTGCAATTTCAAGTACATTAAATAACCAGAAGTAAGACCTTTGGAGACAACATGGATGAGTGGTTGCTGGGAATGGAAAGAAGAGAAAGCAGGGAGTAGTGGCTAATGGGCCCGGGATTCGCTTGGAGTAGTGAACAGGTTTTGCCATTGCATAGTGGCAATGGTTAGGTGTCAGTGTATATACACCAAAAATAGCTGAATTGAACACTGTGGATGTCACAATATATGGCTTACATGTCAGTTGTGTGTGGTATATATACACATTAGTGTGTGTGTGTGTGTGTGTGTGTGTGTGTGTGTGTGTGGTCCTGGGAATTCAAGCTCAGGTCATCATGCTTGCAAGTCAATCACTTTGCTAACGGACTGATCCATCCCAAGACCTGTACGCCATTGTTTTAAAGATGTGGTGTGCACTCTAAGAACACTTCGGATGGTAGTTTGGAGGCAGGAGAAGCAATGCCAGGATGTTGCTGAGGTCACACTGGAGGGAAACATCCATTTCCATGCCCTGTGATTTCCCCACATGGACAGCAAGCCCCTGTGATGACCCCTGTGACTGAAAGCCCTTCGGTTTCATTACTCATGGCAAACAGAATGCCTTTAGTCTAGGCTGCTTCATTCTCCCATGCAGTATTAAAAGGGCCTCTACCTTTTTTGTTTAGGATTTTCCATTTCCTCTTGGAGGAGAGAGAGAAACTGTTGACAAGTGTGGAAATTGGAAATGTAAATGAAAAAATGGGTCCCTGGGGAAAGCTTGGATGTAGAACCCCAGCTCAGTCACCTTGGGTAGCAGAGGCTCCTGGTTCAGGGCTTAGCAGCAAAGGCAGATGAAAGGTCTCACCATTCCATTCGTCTCTCCAATGTGATCAAGCCTGGTGTTATGCCTGAGGAATGCAGAGGAGCTTGCTTCTTCATGCTCTGTGCCAAGCATGTTAATAGGGGCCCTGTCTCCATCCTGTCCTGCCTCTCCTGGAAACATGTCTTCCAGGTATCAAAGCCCCAAGCTGAGAAGCCTGAAGGCAGGGTAGGAACACATCCAGTTCCCTGGGCTCCAAGGCTGAGTGCTGTCCCAAGACATATATCATCTGTTCACCAGACCCAGGGTTATGCAGAGTGCTTTTTTTGTTTGTTTGTTTTGTTTTTGTTTTGTTTTGTTTTGTTTTGCTTTTTTGTTTTTCGAGACAGGGTTTCTCTGTGGCTTTGGAGGCTGTCCTGGAACTAGCTCTTGTAGACAAGGCTGGTCTTGAACTCACATAGATCCGCCTGCCTCTGCCTCCTGAGTGCTGGGATTAAAGGCGTGAGCCACCACTGCCCAGGGCAGAATGCTTTTTATTTTTTAAATCAGAACATAAAATTTTAGGTGCTATTAGGACAGTTTCGAACAGTGTGTTTTGTGGTTCTCCTTCCCCTATCACCCCAATCCATGCTTTCCCCTTGTAACCTCTCCCCCGGATTCTTTTCCTCTTCTATGTCCTCTGTGCTCTTTGTCCACTCTCCATCCTTCCTTACCACCCAGTTTTGCCCTATCTTGGGATCCATTCTAGATGCTTTGACATCACCCCTACTCACACGTTTTCCCATATACACACATACATATTTCATAGGCCTTGCTTCACATATGAGGGAGAATGTGTGGGTTTTGTATTTCTGAATTTGGATTACCTAGCTTAGTATTACACATCCCACATTTCTTTTTTTTTCAAGGTATACTTGTTTATTTAGGAATATATGTATATCCACATACAAATATGTATGTAACAACAGTTAATTTTTTTGATGGAAGCACTTTTTTTATTAGTTCAAATTAGGAACAAGCTTGTTTCACATGTCAATCCCTTCTCCCTCTCCCTCCCCTCACCCACACCCCTCCTACCCCACCCCTACCTACACCCCACCCCATCCACCCTTCTCTCCCCAGGCAGGGTAGGGCCTCCACAGGGGCTCCACAAAGTCCACCACATCATCCTGGGCTGGGCCTAGGCCCTTCCCCATGTGTCCAGGGCAAGAGTGCATCTCTTCACGTGGGCACATCCCACATTTCTTGAGGTCACTTTTCTTTACAGCTGAATGACTCCCACAGGCTCCACTTTCATTGTCCATTCACCTGTTCATACACTTCCTCATTCAGAAATGCCCCGAGTGGTTCTAAACATGTGCCTCAGCCCAAACTGCATTTTAGCCCTTGGACTTAATTCCTTCCTATCTCTGCTTCCCCATATGGAAACTTAAAAGAACAGGTTTTATTCTCCATAGGTAGGCTGAAGTTTTTCTCCAAACCTGGCCATGCTATCAGCTCTAATATACGTTTAACATGAAGGGCATTCTGACTCCATCTCTCTCTTGGGCCTCATCAGTTCCTAATCCCATCAGTCTCTATTACCTCCACATGGAGAAGCAATATATCCTGGCTGATGTTCCTGAATCTGATTGACAGCACTTCACTGCCTGCTCAGGAATCAGTGGTAACAGACTCTGTTTGTGCAAGAGTGGGGTTAATCTTGTGTGTGCCCTCTGGACAGGTGTATGCAGTGAGGAGTAGATTCCTGGAGGCCATCCTTGGGTGTGTTTTGCAGGTGCTAAGGTGATGAGTGACTTGGCTGAAGTGACAAAGCTTGTTGCCACTATATCTGGTGCTAGAAGTCAGGTCAGTTGTCTGTAGATTGATTTCATCAGTCTTCTCAGAGCATAGATAGAAAGACTGTGAATGCAAACTCTTGTAGGCACTCAGTGTTTAACTCGTAAACAGACTCTCCTCCTCGTCTTTCTTTCTTCATCTCTCTCTCTCTCTCTCTCTCTCTCTCTCTCTCTCTCTCTCCCTTTCTTTCTTCTTTTCCTTTTTTCTCTCTCATTTTTCTTTTCTTCCTTCCTCTTCCACTTCTTCCTGTTAGATGTTCCTTTTCCTCTTTTTGTATTTTTTCAACTTTTTAAATTTGAATTAGAAACAGGATTGTTTTACATGACAATCCCAGTTCCCTTCTACCACCCGTCCTCCCTTACCCCCCCAACTAAAACCTTATCTGTCACATATCCTTTCTGCTCCCCCTGGATGGTGAGGCCTTCCATAGGGTTCATCAGAGTCTATTGTATCCTTTGGGATAGGGCCTAGGCCCACCCCCATGTGTCTTGGCTCAGGGAGTATTCTTCTATCTGGAATGGGCACCCAAAATCCACACCTATGCTAGGGATAAATACTGGGCTTCTACAGGAGGTCCCATAGATTTCCTCACTGAAACCCATGTTCCTGGGGTCTGGATCAGTCCCATGCTGGTGTTCCAGCTATCAGACTGTGGAGCAAGAGTTCCCAGATGTTCAGGTCAGCTGTTTCTGTGGGTTTCACCAGCCTGGTCTGGACCCCTTTGCTCTTCACTCATCCTTCTCTGCATCTGAGTTCCAGTTCAGTTCGGTGATTAGTTATGGGTGTCTGCTTCTACTTCTACCAGCTGCTGGATGAAGGCTATAGGGTGGCATATAAGTCAGTCATCTATCTCATAATCAGGGGAGGTCATTTAAGGTAGCCTCTCCTCCGTTGCTGAGATTGTTAGCTGGTGTCATCTTTGTAGATCTCCATTTTTTTTTATCTTCTTTCTCTTCATTCATCTCTCTCTACCTTGTGTGAAGAGACAGACAGAGATAGAGACAGACAGATGGGGGGCAACCATAAATGCTATACTAAAGGTGGCATCTATCCCTGCTCCCCTATATTGTGGGCATACAGTGATAACTATTGCACTGGCTGGTTTTGTGTGTCAATGTGACACAAGCTAGAGTCATCAGAGGAAGGAGCCTCAGCTGAGGAGATGCTTTGATGAGATCCAGCTGTGAGGCATTTTCTCTTTTAATGATCAATGTGGGAGGGCCCAGCCCATGGTGGGTGGTGCCATCCCTGAGCTGCTGGTCCTGGATTCTATAAGAGGGTGGGCTGAGCAAGCCTCGGAAAGAAGCCAGTAAGCAGCGTCCCTCCATCGCTTCTGCCTCAGCTTCTGCCTCCAGGATCCTGCTCTGTTCCAGTTCCTGTCCTGGCTTCCTTCAGTGATGAACAGAAGTGCTGAAGTGTAAGCCAAATAACCGTGCCCCCCCCCCCCCCCGCCAACACCTTGCTTTTTGGTCATGGTGTTTCACTGTAGCAATAGAAACCCTAAGGAAGACAGCAGTATTGTGAAATGGTTGTTAGGCATCATGGTTCATAGAAAAGAATATGAAACATAGAGTTGGAAGGCTGGACTAGAGTTCCCATCCCTCAGAATGTTACTCCTGTTCTCAGTGAGAAGTCTTCTAGTTTTGTTGGGCCTCAATTTCCTTTGTATGGGAAATGAAAGTTGAAGGTAGTGACTTACATGGTTGCCTTCTCCACTCCTAATGGAAGAGATACAGTCTTCTCTTTAGGGGTGGGAGAGATAGTTTAGTGGGTTAAGTGTTTGCATGAGCTCCTGAGTTCAGGATGCAAGAACTCCCACAACAATCTTGTTGCAGGGGTGCATCCCTGTAATGATAGCACTAGCTGGTGGAGGCTGGAAGGTACCTGGGACTCACTGGCCAAACAAACCAGCAGTACCTGAGCTCCAGGTTCAGTGAAAGATCCCGACTCAGAAAAATACAGTAAAGTGTAAGGGATGTGGTGGCTCAGCAGGCAGAGGTGTTTGCTCTCAAGCCTGCCCACCACACATGCATACATGCATGTTGTGACACACCCACATGCTTATGTGCACATACACAAAATAGTAAATGTAAAGAAGGTAAGAAGGTGGACAGAGATTGAGGGGAATAGTCAATGCTGAAGTCTCATTTCCATATGCACACATGGTGCAGCAGCACACATACATGTACAGGAGCATGCACACACACACACACACACACACACACACACACACACACACAGAGAGAGAGAGAGAGAGAGAGAGAGAGAGAGAGAGAGAGAGAGAGAGAGAGAGAGAAAGGTGTCTTTTATTTCTCTTACTGCTAACTGGGGGCAGATCCTCATGCTGAGGAATGGCCTCTTGCCGCCTATATTCTCAGTTCTCCCAAGAGCTAAGTTGGGCAGTCTGGAAGTTCCAAACAGTGGAGACTTCATGCTCTCGTGGACTCATAAGGCACGTATACTTTCTTCTTGCATTTTACCCCCAGCAGCATAGACGAAAACCCATGCTCCCTCTCAGTTAGTCACTGGCGAATGAGTTTTATTCTGTTTTCCCCAATCTAATCCAGCCCAGTTTCCAACTAAAGATCAGGATATAGGTCTTGGGCTTTGCTAATGAAATATCTAATGAAGTTGCATTGGTGATAGTTATACACGGGATACCTAGAAGGGAACAGCCAATCACAGGGCTTGCTAATGGCTCCTTTAAGAGGAGAAAGCACACCCTATGAGCTAGCTTTCATAATTGGAGTGTTCTAGAGACCTGGGCAGGAAGAAGGGCAGGAGAAGTCTTTGACTTTCTCCTCCTCTTCCTTCTCCATCTCTGTCTCTTCCCTTGCCTCCTCCTCCCATCTCCACCCCCATCTCCTCTTTGGAGCACCAGTATTACAGATGGAAGGTACATACCAGTTTTTACATGGATTCTAGGGATCTGAATTTGGTGCCTCATGCTCAAAGTAAATGCTTTACCACTTAGCCATTTCCAAGCGGCTCATTTCTATTAACCTCTTTAGGTCTTTTTATTTCTGGCTCTATTACTGGGCATCCTTCCACATTTGAAGGTGAAAAATGCTTCCTTGAATCTCCCATGTGCTCCTTAATCTTTGTCATTTGGAGTGCTGGGTTGGGCCAGTTCTTCTCAGGAGTTTGACAGCTTTATGTACCAGTTAATGTTGCTCACATAACCTCAGGGGTTTTTTCATGGCCAGAGGGAAGTGCCCTGAAATTTAAGAGGTCAAGATGGTAGAGTGAGGGATCTGGGACAAAGGGTGAAAAAAGTGACGACTCCCTTTGGGAAGCCACCATACATTTCTCAGGCCTGATCTATGTGGCTGTGATACTGAGCATAGTGTTTGACAAACTGTCAGGGCTTGAAATACGTATATATGGAAAGAAGAAATAAAGAAATACTTCATTTTATTGTGAGATCTCTCTCTCTGTCGCTCTCTCTCTCTCTCTCTCTCTCTGTGTGTATGATATTTGCTATGTCTGTGTGAGATATTTGCTTATGCAAATGTGTTCACATAGCACATGGGTGTGCATGATGTGTGGAGGGGTCAGTGTTGGGTGTCTTCTTGGACTGCTCCCCACCTTATTTTTTTGAGACAGAGTCTCCCACTGAATTTAGAGTTCCATGATTTGTCTTGTCTGGCTGACCAACTAAGGAGTTTCAGTGATCTGCCTGCCTTTGCTCCCCAACTTTACCACTGGGATTACAGTTACATGACCATGCACATGGTTCTGAGGATGTGAACTCAGACCCTGGTGCTGGTGTTGGTGCAGCTGGCAGTTTTCTGATTGAGCCATCACCACAGTTCCTGATGAATAAATTTCAAAATTTCTCCCTGTACCAAAGAAGATAGAAGAAAGACTGCCGTCAAAGGAGGAATCTCAGTCTCCAGAGGAAAACAGACTTAGAAGTGATGATACACAGATCAAATTGGCATTTGGTATTGTGACCTTAAACCTTTCTAGGAAAGAAAGTTGATTGCCAAGCAAGTGCCATTTTGATTATCCCCAGTATATGGCAAGGCTTAGCCTCTCTAAATGTCCCCTCATCTTTCTATTTACATCCCGGTTTCAAGGAAGAACAGGAACAATAGAACAAAACCTGTCATCAAGTACAAGCACTTGAAGGCAAGGATTCTTCACGCTATGAGTCAACAAAGTTGCCATGGCAAGTGTCATAATTGACTTTAAGAGAGTTTGGCCAAACTATGGAGTAACTTAAACCATTGCCAAGTATGCGGCCAAGTCAAGTAGGAGAAAAGAGTGGAAAAACCAGGGGGATAAGCCAGAAATAAGTACTTCTTGGAGGACAGCTAGGGAGAGGGGCATACATTGCACACCTGAATACCTCACAGCATGCCATATTACCTGCACAACACACAGACCAGTGTAGTGGGCAGATGAGAAAGTTTGATGCAACTTTGGAGTAACTTAAACCATTGCCAAGTGTACAGCCGAATGGCTAGGTCTCAAAACTATTGCATTAAGTGAGGTGCCTCAGATGCATAAACAGATATTTTATGTTTTCTCTCATATGTAGACCCTAGCTTCTAATGGTTATATGGACATATGTGTAATGTTTACATACTTACATGTATAAACATGCACATGATGGTTTATTTATGTAAATGGTGTGATTGTAGGCATAGACTAGGAAATTAGAAAGGGGACCATGAGAGAGGGAAATACAAAGACAGAGGGATAAATGATGGGACAATGGAACACAGGGGTTATCAAAGCAGAAAGGAGGCTCTGTGGTGGGTGGAAAGTGACAATGTACTGTAGACAGAGAAGGAGATGAGGAGACTCAGCAAAAACAGATTTGGCTTGAAGCTGACACACTGCAACCTAACACTTTGTATGCTGACTTTAAAAATAATTAATTAATTACAACTTTGGCCTAACAAGATGGCTCAGTGAGCAAAGATACTTGCCGCTGAGCCTGATGATTGAAATCTGATCCCTGAGCTTACATGGTGTCAGGAGAGAATTGACTCCCCAAAATAGTCCTCTGATCTCCTCTCTTCAGGTGTGGCATGCATGCTCCAAACCACCCACATTAAATTAATAAATACAATTTTAAAATTTGAAATAACCAAGTCTTGTTTTACAACTAAATAACTATTCACTCTACCCAGTGGATGTCTCTGAAGCCACATCTATAAAATCCTCAGTCGCTGAAATTGCAGGGAAGAACAGCTAACTAGACATTCCATTAATACCACATGCCAGGAAGACTGATAAACCTGGGGCAAAGAGAATACTAGTGGGAAGCATGACATACACATGTAGAGTAACAAGATCAGCAAAGGCTGACACACATAGTTATGATGAAAATGGGAAAAAGGAATTTTCATCTACTGCTGATGGTCAAGGAAAGTGGTGCAGCCAGTATGGAAATCAACTTAGAGAGTCCTTCAAAGCTGGAACTACGTAACTCCACTGTGCCACTCCTGGAAATGCACACACCCAAAGGATACACTTGTTCATCCATGTTTATTGTAACAATATTCACAATAGACAGATTATTAAATCATCCTAGTTGTCTACAACAGAAGAGTGGATGAAGAAAATGTGTGGTTTATATAGATACACAATATAATTTTAGCTGTAAGGAAGAACAAAATGATGTCACTTGCAGGAAAATGGATAAAGCTGGAGATAATTATATTCAACAAGACAAGCCAGAACCAGAAAAACAAAACAAAACCATGTCATATGTCTTATCTCATATGTGAACTCTAGATATGACTATGTATATGTGCATGTCTATATGTATACACATGCACACTTGTGAATGTACCAGTATGTACGTGTGTGTGTGTGTGTGTGTGTGTGTGTGTGTGTGTGTGTGTGTGTGTGTTACACAAAACTAGAATACTGCACAGGAAGAGGAAGGGACTAGCTGGAGGTAAGAAAGACCATGAGGATGAATTTGTTCAAAGAACAAGATACACTCAAACAAACATGTTGCAGAGCCCATTGCATTGTACAAGGAATATACACTAATAAATGTATTCAAGGAAAATGTAAATTGAATGAAAGCACCAAGGGCTGGTGTGTAATCATTCTTGATGTGAAGAAAGATGACTAATTCAAGGAGAGGCTATGCCAAAGGTGATTCCAGCAGGTGATTTGGTGAAGATAGAGTTCCAGACAGAAGGTAGCAGAGCACAGAAGAGCTTGATATATTCTAGGCAACAGAGAATCTGTGTGCCTTACCTCATTTGGTGAGTGAGCAGTAGGATGAGGAAATCCACTTGAAGAGCCAGTGGGGGGAGGTAGGAATGTCATTGGGCATACATCTTTAGGACCTGAGGATGTGGCCTGTGATAGAATACTTGCCGTGACTCTTCTAGGAAAGGGCTAAGGGTATGGCTCAGTGGTAAAGCACCCACCTAGACTTCACCAGGGAGAGCTAGGGAATGTTTCAGTGGTAGAGCACTTGCTTAGAATCCTCCAGTGAGGGGCTTGGCTCAGCTGTGGAATACATATATAAAATCCCCCAGTGAGGGGCTGGGTGTGGCTCAGAGGTAGAGCACCTGCTGAGAAACTGTCAATGAGGGCTGTGGAGTAGTAGGTAACTTGCTTAGAATCCATGAGGGAAGGCACTGAAGATGTGGCTCAATGATAAAGAACTGCTTGGAATCCTTCAGCCGGGACTATGGACATTACTCAATGGTACAATATTCATTGAGTTTGCACAAGGACCTGGTTTTGATTCCCAACATGGAGGGAAAGCTGTCTTTCAAGATCATTTTAGATATACAGTAGCTCATACTATATGTTAGGCATATATCTTTTTCAAGGAATATTTTTAGGTGTATTTAGCCACTTTGGGCACATAAGTGTTATGCTTTTATACTCTGTGTAGTGTTGGTTCAGCTATTTCCTAAAGACAGATAATTCAGATAGCACCCTATCTTTCTCAGTTCAGTCTAGAAGGGATACACCAAGCAGATAATTGTAATAATACTCGATTCTAAGTGTGTAAAGTTGGATGACAAGAGCTAAATGATGGAGCAGTATAAGAAGAGGAAGAACAGAGGGACAGGTCCAGTTAGAAGGGAGACTGATTTATACAGCATGGTTTTATTTTATATTAATTCCAAGTATTAGGTGGTTGTCTTAGTTAGCATACACTGTCTAAGTGGCCATCCTGGAATAACCTGAAGAAGAAGTCTAACTGAGTAACAGTTTTTATTAGATTAGCTTATGCATATGTATATGGGGGATTGTCTTAATTGTTAATTGATTTAGGAGAACCCAGTCCACAGTGGGCAGCACCATCCCCTGGGCAGTTGGGGTGGCTCCTGGGGAGTGGCTCAGTAGTAGGGAACTTGCTTAGAATACCCAAAGGAAGGCACTGAGGAGCTTTTCAAGGAAGGGAATTGGCAGGGCTTGACTTTTACTGAGCAAATAGTCAATAACTGTTTTTAATGAAATTGACTGGATGGTAGTACAAGACTTAGAGTTCAGACACTAATCAAACACTCAATAAATGCTCAAAATGGTTGTGATTATCATCAGATGCAGAATCACAGGGTACTTGAGAAACCTCCTCAAGGAGGCCAGGATGACTCATGGGTTAAGTGTTTCTGGGATGAAGGAATGAGGTGAACTGGGACCTGGGCATTGCTCCAGGGTAAGTAAGGGAGGGTCGATACATATGGACCACACAGTCACAGGAAGATGGTATTGACTCCAATTCCCTGCATGTAGCTGCTAGTTTCCATTCATTGCCAGCAGCATGCCTGAGTCATCAGCATCTGCTTTCAAAGTGATAAGATGATGGATCTTGGTTGATCCCCCAGTGTCTCACTGCATCTGAAGCCCTTTGGTGCTGCCTGCAGGTCACGTCTGTCTTCTCTTGGAGTTCGGAAAGGATACTGATTTAGACCAGGTGTGTGTGTGTGTGTGTGTGTGTGTGTGTGTGTGTGTGTGTGTGTGTGTGTGTATGTATGCTCACCTGTGCATGTGCGCATGCATTTGAGCGCATGTATATGAAGGTGTACTTGTATGTAGCCATGGGTATATGGAGGTCAGAGGATAACCTCTGCTCTCATTTCTCAAATGTTTTCTACCTTGTTTTTGAGACATAATCTCCTACTGGCCTGGAACTCACCTACTAGGATAGGCCAGCTACCCAAGAAGCCCCAGCAATTTGTCTATCTTCACCCTCTAAGAGCTGTGATTAGGTGTGTGTTCCTCCACACCAGACATCTTTTTTAAAGTGTGGATTCTGGAGTTTGTACTCAAGTGTTCATGTTTCAATTGCTCAACAACTCATTCATTCATTGTAATGATAAATCTTTCCGCCAGCCGTCTAAGTTCTGTCACCATGTTAGGACTTCCAAATAACACACAGAGATTAATATTAGGTATAATGCTGCTGGCCAATGACTAGGATTTCTTAATCTATATCTTATAAAGACTTACCTTATTGAGGACTCTGGCAGAATGTGTCCTCTTTCTGGGATCACATGGAGGCTCCACAGAGAAGAGAGGAGGAGGAAGAGAGTGATTTCATGCTTGTCCCTCCTTATATTCTGAGTCTGCTTGCTATGTCACTTCCTGCCTGGATCACAAGACTTCTCTTTACTACATTTCCCAGAATCCTCCTCGACTGCTAGTCCCACCTATACACAGAAGGACCTCCCCCATCAATTCATTCATCCATTTTATTCTTCTTAAACCCCTGTATGTAGAGCCAGTTTCAGCACTACACCTTCCAATTGGTTGTCAAGTATCTGTCTATCATCTATCTATCTATCTATCTATCTATCTATCTATCTATCTATCTATCCATTCATCCATCCATCTCTGACACAAGTTCTTTTGTATCCCAAGATACAAGACCTTGAACTTCCTATATAGCCAAAGATGATAGTGTATTTCTCATTCTCCTGTCTTTCGTCCTGAATGTAGGGATAGTAGGTATGTGCCATTGTGCCCAGTTGATGCAGTGTTGTGATGGAAGCCAGGGCTCCATGCATGCTAGTCAAACACTCTACACACTCAATCACATTCACAATTCTAGTTTTCAAGTATCTTAACCTTCTTTTAGACTCTTCCATTATTTTGTTACTATTGTTATGATTTTCTAAAACCAAATTAACATTATTATGATTCTTCTTCTTCTTAAGTATTTGTTCTTCATTACCAAGTAAATTAGAATTTTTCTTTAATCCCTTTCTTGCTTTTATATGTTATGCATTGAATCTCTTTTGCTATTTGCCTAGTTAGTCATTAAAGAGCATTTTGTCTAGCCAATGGGAAATGTTTACCTCTCACCTTGATCAATTTGGGAATCATGTTTCTGACAGTGTTTTCTGTGTTCAAGAATTTGAATACGAATGCATCAAGGGATTGCACACACACACACACACACACACACACACACACACACACACATATATATATATATATATATATATATCTGGAATTGTGTCAAAAGAACAGTGTAGGAATATGCAACTTAGCTTTGTTTCATTTCAGGTGAGTACATGGATTTCACACAAAGAAAAGGGTGCTAGGGAGAGAGGTTGCACCATGAAATGGGGCAGAGGCTAAAAACCTGGTGGTGGAGAGGTGCTGGGATCCACACACACTTCTGTTGACAGCAGCTGCCTGCCTCCTGGTTCTGAGATTCACTTGCCCCATGGGGTATCTTTTCTCATTATCACAAAGATACAAGTGACAGATCTGCTAAGTCTGGTGGCTTCAAGTTAGATGGATGCATCATAAAAGCAGTATCATTTCTCAGCAGGAGAGGAGTGATAGGCGTATCTTCCTTCCCATCAACCTCTTTACCTGTCAGCTACAGTTCTCACATGAATGCCTTGTTTTGTGCTTTAATTAATTTTTTTCCTTGTGGTAAACAGTGTGGCATAGCCTTTGTTATGTTGGTATAACAGACTGCTACAGATTGAATCTTTTATAAAGAATAGGTGTTCAGGGGATAGAGAGATGGTTCAGTAGTTAAGAGTATTTTCTGCTTTCCCAGAGGACCCAAGGACCCACATTAGGTGATACACAACAAACCATAATTCAAGCTCCAGGGAACATGACATCCTCTTCTAGTCTCTGGTGACCACTGAAAACACACACACACACACACACACACACACACACACACACACACACACACACCATTAAAAATGAACTAAATCTTTAAAAATATATTATCCGGGTGTTGGTGGTACACGCCTTTAATCCTAGCACTCGGGAGGCAGAGGCAGGCAGATCTCTGTGAGTTCGAGGCCAGCCTGGTCTCCAGAGCGAGTGCCAGGATAGGCTCCAAAGCTACACAGAGAAACCCTATCTCTAAAAAAAAAAAAAAAAAAGTTAGTATTTGGCCAAGAGTGCTGGGTGCTGAGAAGTCTTAATTCAGTATATTATGGTTTGCATAAGAAATGTCCCTCACAGTCAGTCTCATATATTTGAATACTCGGTCCATAGTTGGTGGTGCTCTTGGGATGACTGTGGACTGTTCAGGAGGTGAAGCTTTGCTAGAAGGAGTACATCACTGGGGGTGGGTTTTAAGGGTCCACAGCCAGGCCCCACCTCTTATTTTTCTTTTCCCCTGTGTGCATATGAAATAATCAACCAGCTTCTTGCTCCTGCTGCCATGCCATGCCTTTTCAGTCCAGATAGACTCAACCTCCCTAGAACTGTAATCCCAACTAATCCTTTTTTAAATTGCTTTTGGTCATGGTATTTTTATCATAGCAATAGGAGAGTAACTAATATACAGGAATGCAAGTGATAGAGGCCTCCTTGCTTTATTATCCCTTCTGGACTCTTCTATAACCTAGAAAAAGGCACACTACTTAATGGGCTCTTTGAATTTTGAAGGCAGCATTTATATTGCTTGTTTTGGTTTGTTACTCTGGTCCATTTACCAAGTGGCCCCAAAAGGTGTTAATTTGAATGGGGCATGCAGCAGGAGAAGGCTCTGCAGCAGGTCTTGACTGCTGTGTGAGTTGATTCTCCACTTATTGTGACTCAGCATATCCAACTGTGTCTAAAGTGGCAGTGGCAGATGGTGAATCTCACTTGAGACTCTTCAAGATTGCTGTAGGTGAACTGTAGTACAAGCCTTTAGGAATTTTATAGAAGAGACTTGCTGTTTTCTGAAAGCAAGTGCTCCTCCAATTTAAAGAGACAGCTCTTGATGCTGCTGAGGCAGCTCAGTTTCTAAAGTGTCTGCCCCACGAACAGGGGGACTTGAGTTCTATCACCAGCATCCTAGGTAAAAAGCCAGACAGAGTGGAATATGATTGCAATCCCAGGACTGTGGAGGTGAGATAGGAGGACTACTGGAGCTTGCCGGCCAGCCAGCATGGTCAGATCCGTGAGTTTAGCACTGGTCATGGAATCCACTGGTCTGTCTTATGTCCCCTGTTCTGTCACAATGCAACTGACTTGATATATTGGTGGGATGGCCTTTTGAAGATACAGTTGCAGAACCAGCTGTGTGTCAATACCTCATAGGACTAGAGCATGGTTCACTAGAAGGCAGTGCAGAATCTAAATGTGCACCTGATGTATGATACTTCCTCTTCAATAGGAGGATTCACGGGTCCAAGTATTAAGGTATTGATATGTGACACTACTCCTGGGGAAACATGATCAAATATCTACTTAGCCCCCAAAAGGAAACATAATTCCGGATAAGAAATATGACAATAGACTAAAGTAAATATACCACCAAAATCCAACTTGGGTGAAACAATGAGTTTTATTGGGGTTAATTACAGGACTATGGGTTAGAGGTTATGTATAAGAACAGAAATGACTTAGAGATACTACATCACCAAAGGCCTGCACCAAGATGAGTAACAGTTCAGGAAAGCTAGGAACCTGGAGCTTATTACACAACTTCTAAACTGCTTGGCAGGTTGGAGAGTGTCTTTTCTAGCAGCTCCATTGGCCTGGCCCTCTTATAGGCAGCTCAGACGGTCTCTGCTTCACCCAGTTGGATCTAAGAATCTCTGCCTCTTTCAGGCATCTTGGTCTGGATCTTTTTCATTCTGAGGTTCTTCTAGGAAGCTTAGCTTGTCTGAATGTTTCTCTTAGCAGTCCTTGCTGCTTATATATGTTTGGGGAGCAAGAAAGATAGTGAATCTGGTTAAGTTTCAGGAACTTTTTGAACCTTTTGAGTTGCTTATTTCCTTAGGGAGCTTCCTCATAAGGAAGCTTATGGTGCTTCACCTTCCTTTATTATATCTTATGTCTTAGCAAGCTTCCGTCCAGCATGGATTGTTTATCTTGGAGGAAATTGTTATACAACAGGGCTAGAAACAGGGGTACAGGGGTATTACCATTCTCTATAATCTCTAGTGACATACTAGCAAAACCCTTTATGTAATTTCTCATGACTTCTTTGCTCTGTGGTGATAGAAGTCTGTTCTAGAAGGGAGCAGTGCTACCAACAGGAAGCACACAAGAATTCCACTCAACTTGAGGTTAAAACCATCACCAAGTCATCTCTGGATACATGCAACCACTATGTTTCAAATAGTGTGTGTGTGTGTGTATGTGTGTATAATTATGTGTTGGTGTTGGTGTGCATATGTGTGGTCAGAAGTCAATTGTAGGTGTCTTCCTCATCCTTTTTCCATGCGCTATGTTGATTGTTTAAGATTCATTTTACTACTTTAATTATGTGTATGCATGTAAATGCAGATACTCACAGAGGCTGGAAGGAGGAGTCAGAAGCTGGAGTTAACAGGTGGCTATGAGCTGCACTTGGATGCTGGGAACCAAATCCAGGTCCTTTACAAGAGTAGTCACCTCTGAGCCATCTCTTCAGCTCTACCACTTTGCTTTTTGAGACAGAAGTCTCTCATTTCTACCTAGAACTACCAATTTGGATCAACTGGGTCCAGATTGTTCCAGAGATCCACTTGTTCTATATCCCTGGCACTAGGATGGTAAGCACATGCCATCATACTTAAATTTTTTGCATGAGTTCCTGGGATCAAACTCAGGTCCCCATGTTTGCAAGGCAAATACCTTACTGACTGAAACATTTCCCAAGTTCTCATTAAAATATTTTAAAAGATTTGTTGCACAATACGATATTCTTGCATCTGAGTCAATGGCCAAGGAGAGAGTTGTGGTTAAGGGTGGGTGGTTGCTCTGACCTACCAAGGAGAAATTAGACTACTTCTCTACAGTGAAAACCAGGAACAGTGTATATATGGAAATCAAGATATCTGTGAAACTCTTTCTTAGTCCAATTTCTTTTAATTTCAGGTAATGGAAAATTATAGTGAAATTCAATCATAAATCCTAACAAGGGTTTTGGTTTCTCTGCCCAATAAAGAACCATAGACACAACTGGTTGAATTACTGCCTGATATAAAGTGATTATAACATACATATTAGAAAGAAACTTGCTATTGGCATGGTGATACAGGCCTGTCATCCCAGCTTCTTAGGGGCTGTGGCAGAAGGATCATAAATTCAGAATTTTCCTAGGCTATAGAGTTAGTTCAAGGCTGGCCTGGGTAATTTAGAAAAGTCCCCATCTCAAAATAAAAAGTGAATAGAGGCAGGGGATATAGCTCTGTGGGAGAGGACCTGCTTAGAATCCACCAGTGAGGAACTGGATGCATGGCTCAACAATAAAATGATAGCCTTGAATTTGCCATGCTGTGGCTCAGGAGTAGACTGTTTTCTTAGTTCCTTTACTGAGAAGTTTGAGATGTGGTTTAGGGTAGAGAGCCTATTAAGAGTCCCCCAAGTAGCATTTGAGCTTGAGATATGGCTCAACAGTAGAGTACTTGCCTAGAATCCCCAGGTGAAGGACTGGTAGCATGACTCAATGGTAGACCACCTGCCTAGGAGCCCCCAGTGAGGAAATGGTAGCATGGCTCAGTGGTAGGGCTGTGACCCAGAATTCCCCAACAAGGAGCTGGTAGAGCACTTGCCTAAAATAGGCCTGTGAGTGGGTGGAACTATGGCTAGTATGTATGAGGCCTTCTGTTCAGTCTCTAGCATTGGTCAAAGAAATAAACCAAGAACCACAAATCAATAAACACAATAAATGGACATTTTAAACTATTTTGAGGAGCAAGTTGAATCCTAATGGTAAAATGCTTTTATTTCTCTTTCTCCACCGTGCTGCATCCATCCATGCCGGGGTTTATGTAACTCATCCCTTGAAACAGGGCAGCCAAGAGCCATTTGGAATCATGTCACAGGTATCATCATGGTTCCTCTGAGAAAGTTTTCATTCTTTATCAATGATACCCTTTACTTGGAGTCACAGCATCAGAAATTCTTTCCTGAGCTTAGTTTTCTTTCTGTAGCCCATCTCTCCTGCTTTAGCCCCCTTCAAGGGGATACCCAGACTCCTGCCTGCATCTGGAAGGACTCCCTGAAACATCTCCAGGCTGGGATATGCACATTCCTTGGCGGATTTCTGTAGCATGTGGTCAGCAGAAAACGTTTGAGCCTGGTGTGAAGTTTGCAGGTTCTCACCTTCCACTCAAAGCAAAGGACCAGGCATCTTTTAGAGGATTATTTATTAAAGTGGGAAGTTCAGAGCACATCTATATAGGTTGGAGATCTTCATACAGAATTCCATTTTCCATTTCTGGAATGTGTGTATGTGTACTGTTTGTGTATACATGCATGTGGTGGTGCATGGAGAGGCCAGTAGTGGACAAAGGGTGGGGGTGTCTTCCTCAATCTCTCTGCCTTATTTTTTGAGAGAGCCTCCCACTGAATCTGAAGCTCACCAATTCAGGTGGACTGGGTAACCACCAAGTTTCAGGAATCCTTCTGTCTCCAACCACACAGTGTTATGATCACAAGTGTACACCACCACTCCTGGCTTTTACATGTGTGTTGGGGGTCAGAACTCATGTCCTCATGCTTGCACAGTGAACACTTTACCAAATAATCTATCTCCTCTTCCATTTCTGGAAATTTCTATGTCTATTTCCTAACTTATCATTCAAGGAGAAGCCAGTTAACACCCCACCCTTCTGCCCCCTCCTCCACCATTTTTCCATGCTTGGCTTTCCTTTTCATAGTTATTTGCCTTGTGGGAAAAACAAGCTCCAAGCTGCACCATGCATTTATAGTATCATTTAGCTAACTACCAGATGCTCAAGGTAAGCATTTTTATTTTATAGGCTTCATGCATGTCTTCTGTGGCCAAGAAATTAGTAACTAGACCCTCTATTGACCCTTTAGGCCTTGTGTTAACAGTTGGTTCACTTAACTAACCAGCAGTTGCCAGCTGTATTCAAGGAGGCTAATAAATGAAAATATCAGAAAACAATAATTAACCTTGAGTATAAAGGTATTAACCAGAGGCAATCAATCACTTTGCCAGGCTTAGTAAACACTTAGAATGTATTAGAGGTCCCAGAAGGAGTAATTAAAGATCTGAGATCTTCCATTACAAATAGAAGCAACAAAGGGTCAAAGACAACCTGCAGACTGATGATGGTTCAATATGAGCCAAATGGTAGACAGTAGCTCTCCACTATCAGAGCATGGCACTTTTTCATTGAGGAGTTTATAATATCTGTGTATATGGGGGTGGTGTGTACACATGAGCCCATGTTTGTTCATGTGGGAGTCAGAGGACAATCTCAGATGTTCTTCCTCAGGATGATTTTTTTTGAGACATGAACTCTCATGGGCCTGAACCCTGCCAATTAATTTAGGTTGGCTAGCCATGCAGCTCCAGGAACCCACTTGTGTCCATCTCCCCAGCACTGAGAATACAGGTATGTATCATCATGCCTGGCTTTAAAGATATGCATTCTGGGATCAAATCCTATTATTGTTCTTACAGGGTAAGCACTTTGCTGGCATAGCCACTTCTTATAACATTGCTAAGCATGCATTTCTCTATGAGGCATATCCGAGAATGATTCTGTTCTCAAACACAGACTTGCTTTTCCTAGCCATTCATTGCTTTGGGTGATTTGTTTCATCATTCGAGTAACAGTAATGGTGAAAACTCATGGTCTCCCTTGCAGAATTGCTCCCTGTATAGGTGATAAATATTTGCACGGTACTGAAAAGTGTGAGATTCTATAAGCTTTACCCCAGTATTGTATGGAATTGCTCCTAACAGATATGTTAAAGTACCACTGACATAGTACCCATGTGGCATATATTTAATATGAACAGTGTAACCGGTTTTGGCATGCATCAGCAGGAAACCATATCCCCAGTCAATACACTGAACACTCCAACATCCCATGGATTTTTGTACCCTTTGTAATGCCTTAACCCCTTTCCAGGCAACCATGGATAGCCCAGCCATGATAGATTAGTTAGTATATGTAGAATTTTAAGAAAGTGAAATTATATAACAGAATAATTCTTCACACAGAGTAATTTTTTCCAGTGCTTGATATGGAACCCAAAACCTCACACACACCAGGCAATTCCCTTACCACTGAGCTATGCCTCCTGTCTATTTTGAGTTTTGTGTTTTATAAAGGAATCCATAGTTAATTGTTCTTTATGAGTGAGTAATATCTTAAGAGTTGCATATATTATAATTGCTTATCCATTCATCTGTTTTTAGACATGTGGCTTGACTCAAGCTTTTGGTTCTTATAAATAAAGCTGTCATGAGTCTGGAGAGATGGCTTAGTGGATAAGAACATTTGTTGTTCTTGCAGAGGGTGAGAGAATTTGGTTCTCAGAACCCATGTCATAAAGATCAAAGCCACCTGAAATTACAGCTCCAGGGGATATGACACCCTCTTCTGGTCTCCACAGCTACATGAATTCACGTACACACACACACACACACACACACACACACACACACACACACACAATTAAAAATAATTAAATTACATGACTTTTTAAATAAATAAGGCTGTCATAAACATTTGCATACACATGTTTGAATGAACGTATAATAGCATTTCTCTAGTAAATGTTTCATTTGGCATGCATATTTTTAACTCTTTGTTCATCTGTTTGTTTTGAGGCAGAGTTTCATGTAGTTCAGGATGGCCTAAAACTATTTATGTGGCTTATGTGGAGCTTGGACTTCTGACCATCTACCTCCCATCCTACCCTCATTCTGAATTATAGGCTCACACCATCATGTCTGGCTACTTAACTCCCTCCCTCCCTCCCTCTCTCCTTCCTTCCCTCCCTCCCTCCCTCCCTTCTTTTCTCTCTCTCCATTGATTGATGTTGTATGTGTTTTGGGGGCTTGTGTATGTCACAGTAAAATGTGGAGGTCAGAGGACAACTTGCTAGAGTCTTCTGTCCTTTGGCATCAGGGCTTGAACTTGGGTCATCAGGCTTGGCAGCAAACACCTTTACCCACTGAGCCATCTTACTGACCCCATTTTTAACTTTTTAAGAAACTTTTGGTCTATGGAAATAGTTCTGTCATAGAGTTAGCCTTAGCCTGCATCGTGGTGTCTGAGATTCTGAGTACTTAAAAGAGGAAGGAGAAGGGGGAGCAAGAAGAAGAGGAAGAAGAGGAGGAGAACTAAAAAATACAAGAGGGAGGAGGACACATGGGGAAAAGGGGGGAAGGTGGGCAGCTCTTTTACCATCTAATATTTCAAGCACTTATGTATGATGGTTTCAGAATCTTCTGAAATTCAATATAAAATATCAATCTTTATTTATAATTACCCTTTCTCTTGGGAAAAGGCCTAAAATGTAAACATTTACTGGTGATGCATTTTCAATATGGCATTTTCATTTTTCTGTTTAAGGTTAGTTACTAAGTCTTGTTTTTAAATAAACTCCTCTCTTTTTTGCCATTTGGTCTCAATGTAACAGAAAAAGCAGTAAGTCACTGCTGCTGTTTGCTATTTCAGGAAGTAATCAGTCTTACTGGGACTCTCTTTCTCCTCCTCAATCTTATTCCATAGGCATCAGTCATGTCCTTGGCTGGTGAACTTCCAATTGCTGTACTCCCCCTACCACTTTTCAAGGCTACTTTAAAATCCTTACTTTGTTATTGGAACTTTGTGGGGGACCAAAATATTTCCACTATGGAATATTTTGAGATCCAGCCTTTGGTTTCACTAAACAGGAACACCAGAAAGCTCTGGCCCACTATTGTATTGTTAATGCCAGTAGGGCTACCATGGCCTCAGGGTAATATGCCTCCTATTTGCATCTCTGTGGGTCTAAGCATTTGAATAGGCCCACACCTGGGTGGAGGTGAGAGGTGTGTGAGTGACTAGGGAGGGCAGGAGTGAGTGAGCGACCAGAGAGTAGAGAGGAGAACAAAGAGAGAAATGGTTCCCTTGTGGTATTGGAAGGATGGTTAAGAAACAGGAGAAAGGATGGCTAATAAAGAAATGGCTCTAGTTCTACAACATGGAACTGAGAGCTCTCTGTGTTATGTTTTTATTTTAAAAAAGGAAAAGAGAAAGCTGAGGGATGAGACATGTAGACTAGTTTATTATAAGGGCCTGGCAGTGTATGGAGACTGAGAGAGAAGAGGAACAGGGGTAATGGCTGACCGCCATGGCCAGTCACCATAGAGACAGAGAGAGTGTAAGTGGGAGAAGGGAAGAGCAGAGAGAAGAGTAGAGAGGAAGAGAGAGTGTAAATGGGCAGGGATCTGTCTTTTAAAGGTGTCCTCTGCACCTGCATGCAGACTCAGTTCCCATGGAACCTTGGGCTGACCAGGGTACTGCCTGTTCCACCAGGTAACAGGGGCAGGGCAGCATAATGCCTGAACCTTTCATTCTGAAGATGACAAGATGCCTGTGTTTGGTTTTTATCGCTGCTGGGTTGCTAGGAGTTTCCAGGTCCACCCCCCGCCCCCCACTCAGGCGAACCTCATGGGTTAAGGCTGAGAATTGCTGGGTCACGACAGAACAACTTCTTCTTCTTCTTCTTCTTCTTCTTCTTCTTCTTCTTCTTCTTCTTCTTCTTCTTCTTCTTCTTCTTCTTCTTCTTTTGGTTTTTCGAGTCAGAGTTTCTCTGTGGCTTTGGAGGCTGTCTGGAACTAGCTCTTGTAGACCAGACTGGTCTCGAACTCACAAAAGTCCACTTGCTTCTGCCTCCCGAGTGCTGGGATTAAAGGCGTGCGCCACCACCACTCGCTTGGAACTTCTTACACAGGGACAACCTCTCCTTGGCTAGAGCTTCAAAGCAAGCCTTCCCAGAAGATCATTTTGGGTAGTAGAATGTGTTTCTAAATTAGTTACTTTTCTCATTGTTCTGACAAAATATCTGAAAAGTAGAAACATAAAGGTAGAAGAGCTTCTTTTGGCTCACAGTTTTAAGGGATATGGTCCATCATGGTGGAACAGGCATGGAGGCGGGAATATGAGGCTGCTAGCCACATTGCATCCGCACTCTGCAGAGGATAACAGACAGGAAGTGAGGCAGGGTATCTAACCTCAAGGCCCACCTCCAGACACTTACTTCCTCCAGTGAGGCACCACTTCCTAAAGGTTTTGTAATTTTCCAAATCTGCAAGGCCAACTGAAGACCACACTTAAGGGGACATTTCATATTGAAATCACAGCAGTATTCCATCTAGAGTAGGTAAAACACTAAGTGCATTGCAAAGCTCAACAGACACATTTCTGGTCAGAACTAGTAACAAACTTTCCAACTTGCTACTTAATATGTGTGCTGTTCCATAATCTATTCATCCGAATGAAATAACAGCAGCGCATTATTTATTCCCCTTGTTTCTCAGCAACAGCTCCCCCAATTCTGTTGTTAATGGTACAGCTATACTAGTAAATACAAGAATGCCTACCACAGAGGATAGCGGAATTTCAGCAAAACATTCACTACCTGTTTTTCATGCTTCTCTTGGGGAAATGCAGCCTAGCTCACAGCTCAGTTACGTGGATTTGTAAATTCTTGTAAAACTAGACCTAGTGCATCTTGACTAATGAATCCATGGTGACCTTGGATGGAGCAGGGATTGAGAGAGAGGACTTTAATTTGTATACGGTTGGACTTTCTCTTTATTTTATTATAATGAGATGATGAGATAGGCCTAACCTAATAGTACTATATGCAAAAATCCTTCCATATAACTCAGAAGTCTAATTTAAAAATTAATACTACTATTGGGAATACACACAAACATACCATACTGCTGATTACGGATAATGAAAGAGTTTTGCCGTGTGTGTGTGTGTGTGTGTGTGTGTGTGTGTGTGTGTGTGTGTGGGTGTGTATACCCATTCACACATATGCACAGGTCATGGGAAGATGTTGTATGTCCTGCTGTGTCACTCTACCTTATCCCCTTGAGATGATTCTCTCAATGAACCTGGAGTTCACTTTTTTTGGCTCCACCTCCCCAGCACTAGGATTATAAGAGTAATCCTGCACACTTGGCATTTTAAAAATGCATGTTCTGGGCATCAAACTAGATTCTCATGTTTACAAGATAAGAATTCTAATCAACTGAGCTACTTTTACTAAATTTCTCTCATATGGCCTTCTAATATCTCTTCTTTAGATGCCCCAGGAGCAAAGGACATTGTCACTGGGCAGAATGAAGGAGCACACAGGATGGGAGGCTTTAAATTAAAAACAACAGATCACTGTCCCCAAACTGAGCTAACAAACACAATTGGCTTCTTATAATCATTTTCTCAAAGGACACCTTAATTAATAGTGACCTGAGGACAGCATGAGGACTCATGTTTACTGATTCCTACTATGTGCTAGATATTGTATTAAGTTTCCTTGTATTCCTACCCCACAAGGTATATGGTATTTTTCCAGTCTGTCTGCCTGCCTCTCTCTACCCCCATGTATGTCCATGTGTATATCCCGTGTGTGTGTGTGTGTGTGTGTGTGTGTGTGTGTGTGTGTGTGTGTTCTTGTCCATGCAAGTGAGTATGGAGGCAAGAGGTTGATGCCTGGTGTCTTTCTCAATCCCCTTTACCATCACTCCCTTTTCTTTTAGACAAGGTCTCTCACTGGCTTGCCATTTTGGCTAGTCTGGCCAGTGAACTCTAAGAATCCTCTTGTTTCTGATCTCTAAATTTGGATATGTTAGCTAGTCTTTTTCTCAACTTGACATAGCTAGTGTGATCTGGGATGAGGGGACTTGGAATAAAAATGCTTCCTTATGATGGACCTATGGGCAAGTCTGTGGAGACATTTTCTTTTTTTTAATTTAAATTAAAAATAAGTTTGTTTTACATGTAAATCCCAGTTCCCTCTTCCTCCCCTCCTCCCCTGCCCCCCACCAACCCCCTATCCCATCCCCTTTCTGCTCCCCAGGCAGGGTGATGCCTTCCATGGGGGATCTTCAAGTCTGTCATATCATTTGGGGCAGCGAGCACCCTCCCCCCAGTGTCTAGGCTGAGAGTGAATCTCTCTCTGTGGAATGGGCTATGTGGAGACATTTTCTTTATTGATGATTGATGTGGGAGACACTGGGTGGTTTCATCTCTGGGGAAGTGGTCCTGGGTTGTATAATAAAGCAAGCTGATAAGCCATGGGGAGCAAGCCAATAAACAGTATTTCCCCATTGCTCCTGCTTAATTCCTGCTTCCAGGTTCCTAACTAGACCTCCTGTCCCAGCTTCCTTCAGTGATTAGCAGTGTGGACATATAAGCCAAATAAACTCTTTCCTTCCTAGGTTGTTTTTGGTCATGATGCTTATCACAGCAAGAGAAAATAAACAAGCACAGGGTCCAAGTTTTTGCATGTGTGCTGGAGATCTGAATTCAAGTCCTCACATTTGGACAGCCAATGCTTTACCCACTGAGCCATATCTCCAGTCTCTAACCTCCAGTTTACAGACAAGAAAAATGAGATCCAGAGAGGGCCAATGACAGTCACTGATTAAGAAAGAAGGAATTTGTGACTCTGCTGGCTTAGCTCCAACAGGGACTTACAATTCCCATACAATTATATGGTAGAATTCCTGAAAAGGATCATGTATAGAGCAGACCACACAAAATAAATTGTAAAAAGTCAGGTCTACTTGTCAAAGTGAATGAATGCTAGCAGGAGGTGGGACAGGAGAGTTTTTGCTTGTACTCCCACCATCGTCCTGCCACTGACTAGGCAAAGCAATCACTGGTCATAGCAAAAACATGGGCTCTGCATAACTCATTAGCTCTTATTGTTTAGTCTGATGGCATATGACAAAAGAATTTGTTCCAGATGTCAACCCAATGCAATAGAGTCAAACAGCTCATCTATTTGAAAAAAAAAAAAAAAAAAAACCTCCAGCAGAGGAAATCACAGGAGATCTTGGAGGCAAAGGAAGTAGCTGCTTAAAGCCAGCTGCACTGCTCTGAGTGTCCCCAACTCTGTTCCAGGGTAACCTCCACGTCTTAGTCTCAGACCAGTTTTCTGTCTCACCAGTCATGAATTATTTGCTCACTATTCTCAGTGTTAATGTCTTCTCTGGTCTCTGAACGTAGGCATTTGAAGAGATTATTGAGATAAATTCCTTGTGGGGTTTAGTACATTGGAAACATTTTATCTGCAAAATATATAGACATAGGTACATATTTGTCACATAAGCTCAACAGCCAAGTTCAATGTATCTTGTTCTCTCTTTCCCTCTTTTTTTGGTTGTCAGAAGGCTCAGAGCCCAATTTTGTACACAAGAGCAGAGCTCTTCTATGAGGCCTCATTTCCACATAAAATTATAAACTGCATTAGTCAAGGTTCTCCAGAGAAAATAGAACTGCTAGGCTACATGCAGGCACGTCAGAGGAATGCTGCATTTTTATGCAAACAATACTGTTATTTGGAGGAAATCTGCCTTTGTGACTATGAAATCCAGGAGGTCTCATAACCTCCACTCCAGAAGGGGAAGATGCAGGAGAGCTGCAAGCCTCTCACTTTGAGGTCAGGGGTCTGAGAACCAGGGTAGGGGTTGGGGAGGCTTCTGGGGTAAGTCCAATAGCTCCAAGATCTAAAAACCAGAAATTCTAATGTCTGATGTCAGGAGCCAACAGATGATGCAGCTCACAAAGAGGAAGGAATTGACCCTTTGTCTCCCCTCACATTCTAGCTGAGCCTTCAGTGGACTGGAGAAAGGCTACCTAAAGTAAGGAAGGTTTGAGCTAGTTTGTTTTCATCCCTGTGACCAGACACTTGAAACAACAAAAAGGGGGAAGGTTTATTTTAGTCTGTAATTTCAGAGGTCTCAATCTATCATTGTTTGGCTCTGTTGCTATGTTAAAGATGTCGGCACTGAGCATGTGACAGGGCCAAGATGCTCACTTCATGGCAGACAGGAAGGGGTGAGGGGGGAAAAGGGAGGAGAAGAAAGAGGAAGAGGTGATAAGAAGATATTAGGAGAAGGTATGGATAAGATATGCCCTTTTAATTTCTTTTCCTGTCACTGTGATAAGGTACTCTGACAAAAATAACTCAAGGGAGAAATGATTTCTTTAGATTCCCAGTCCAAGGCTAAAGTGGAAAGCCCCAACAGTGGAATTGTGTAGCAGCCAGTCACATGGCTTTCATGATCAGCAAGAGAGAGCAATGGGTGCCTGCATGTTGGTACTCACCTCATCTTCTCCACTTTCTCAAATCTAGGATTCCCTACCCAAAGAATTGTCTCACCTACAATTAAGGTGGCTCTTCAGTCAAGACAATCCCTCACAGGAATGTTGGAGGCCTGTCTTCTGGGAAATTCTGGATTCTGGATTCTGTGACTTTGACAACGAATGCCAACCACATCTCAAAGGTGTGTCCTCAGTTTCCTACTGTTTCTAAATAAGCTCCCCACTTCTAGTCCATTCAGTTTATATACTCATCAGTGGGTTGATGGTACCACCCCTAAATGCTGAGGTTATAGGTACACACAGTCATTTCCAGCTTGGCTATTTTTTATTTTTTTGAGTATTGGAGTATGAGGTACACAAATCCCCCTAAGAACATTTTTCTTAGTAATGTGCATGTGTGGGTACATGCATTTTTAAATGACTGTGGATACACATGTATGGATGTAGAAGCCCAAGGTTGATGATGAGAACCACCCTCAATCACTCTTCTGCCTTATTTATTGAGGCAAGGTCTCCCAGTAAAACTCAGACCTTGCTAATGTGGCTGGTATTATGGAGGTTTATATATTTGAACACATGGCCCCCAGTTGGAGGTGCGCTTGGAGAAGTTATGGAACCTTCACGAGATAAAGCCTGGCCAGAAGAAGTCTGTCACTGATGTGAGTTTTGAGGGTGTATAGCCTCACTCTACTTCCCAGTTGCTCTCTCAGCTTCTGTGTGGATGAACTGCAATCAGCCCTCTTGAGTTGGACCGTATCAGGAAGCATTCTCTTCTGTAACGCCCTCAACAATTTGAGAGTATGCATCTCATACATTTGGAGGTGGTCTATCTAATGATGTCTTTCTGTGGCCATTATCTGGCTCCTGCCACTGAATGACATTTTGGTTTCAATGTCAGATGCATAGACCCCAGACATTTTAAGTTATGTTAGCTTCCTTTATTTGGTCCTGATGGTATCTCCAGGGTTCTTGATCATAAAGGCATTGTTTCTCCTTTGTGATAGGTTACTATTTTGTTGCATCATATTTTGACATGTCAGTTTTCCTTTGCCATCTCCCTTGCGTCACCAGAAAGCTACCTTTTACTGTGGGATGCCTGGTTCAACAGCTATTTGAATTGGTGGCTGTTGGTCCACATTGTCTACTCACTAAGATGGTTGCCAATTATTCAATTATTATGTTAATCACCAACACAACAACAATAAGTATTGACAATATTTTGAATGAATAAGAACACTTATATACTGCTGGCAGATTTATAAACCAGTTCACCTTCTTCAGAAGTAAGATATTAGGACTGGGGAGATAGCTTGGTGGGTAAGTGCACTTGCTGTGCAAGAATGAGGGTGTGAGTTTGAATCATCAGAACCTTATAAAAATTCAGGCACAGATGCACATTCTTGCAAATTCAGTGTTGAAGGGTGGCATCAGACAAATCCCAAGAACTCACTGACCAGACAACCTAGTCAAAATTGTGAGCTTATAATTCAGTGAGAAGCTATCTCAGACAATATGGTAGACAGAAATAGAGGAAGACACTCAGAACCATCTTCTGGCCTCTGTACACACACATTTATAGACATATACCACACATACATACCACCCTGCACAAACATACACACACATAAATAAATTGGTAAATAAATAAATAAATAAAATAAATAGATCCACTATGGGACTCAAGTGGGCTATTCCTGGGTCTTTTCTTGAGGCACTCTAGGCCAACAGATCACTGAGATACTCACATAGCCATGTTTACTGCAGCACTATCCACGATAAGTTATGCTACCAACCTACGTGTCCAATTGCAGAGGAATGAGTGTGAAAGACAAGATATTTATCCACAATGGGATTGTATTTAGCCATAAAGAAAGAAGTCATGTCCTCTGCAGGAAAATGGAGGCAACTGGAAATATTCATGGTAAGTGTTATTATTTAGGCATTTTTACTGGCCTGCCTTTGCAGTTCTCACAAGATATGCCCTCAGCTGCTGCTACTAATATGCACCACCTGTGTGCATACTATATAAGTTCCCTTTTAAAGGGCCCTTCCCACCTCCTATCTGTCTTTTTTCTTCTCTCTCTGTCTGTTCTCACCCTTTCTCTCTGCCTCTCTTTCCTCTTTCCTGCTGCCCCTGTCCCCAGAGGCCAATCTCCTCCATTTCCCCTTTTTATGATCCTTTTCCCTTAATAAAAACTCACTCCAATTGAACTCTGTTGCATGGCATCTTTATCTCTTGAGCTGTTGTTTTAAGATTTACAACAGTAAGCCTATCTCTGAGACAAGTATATTTTTTTCTGTCTTTTGTGGTTCCTAGATTTTTCTATAATAGTGCATGTGATGGGAATCAAATAGTTTTTTTAATTACCATTCATATTGGTTATTGTTTCATTACTGAAATGTGATAGAAACAAGTTAAAGCAGGAAGAACTCATCTTGCCTCACAGTTTCAGAGGACCAGTCCCTGATTGCTTGGCCCCATGTACTTGGGAGGAGCACCATGTCAGTGGCAGTTCATGTCAGAGTTTCTTCACTGCACAACAGACAGGAAGCCGAGATAGTAAGACACAGGAAAAGGGCCAAGATCCCAGAAACTCAGTTCCTCCAGTTAGATCTCATTTCTCAAAAATTCTAGAACTGGCCAAAACAGTACTGTTATATTTTTAAAGATATTTTATTTATTTATTTATTTATTTATTTATTTATTTATTTATTTGTGTGTGTGTGTGTGTGTGTGTGTGTGTGTGTGTGTGTGTGTGTATGTGGTGTACACATGAGTGTAGGTATTTATGGAGGCCAATAGAGGGCATTGATTGCCTGGAGCTGGAATTGTAGGATAGCAGTCTTATAATGTGGGTGCTGGGAACTTAATGCAGGAACCCTCAAAGAGCAGCAAGCTCTCTTAATCCCTGAGGCATCTCTCCCACCCAGATTATTTGTCTTAGATAAAATTTTATTCTAAGAAAGAGATTTTTATTCTTTGTTTGCCTATTTATTGTATCTGTATGGACCTAGAGATTCTTTTCTTATTTATTGCAATTATCATCTACAGGACAGAGTACATACATACCATGTGATATCATATTTGCTTCAGCTTAGTCCCACAGTGGCATGGATTCAGTGTTTATAGCCTGTCTGTTTACCATAGTAATACTGTTCATTTCTTGGCTAGCTGAAGTTTATCATCCAGTATTTCTTTAACAAGACCCTATGGGATTTAGAGTCTCTAAATTCATATACACTTTAAAATATTCCCCCTTTCCCTTTAACAGCTTCATTGAGTTACAATTCACATACCATACAATTCAGCCATCTGAATTTTCCAATTCAATGCTCTTAACCATATCTGGAGTCAGGCAATTCTCACCAGAATCAATTTTAGGACACTTTTTTTTTGTCAATTCACACAGGAACTCAGTGTACATTCATAGTCTTCCTATTCTTCCCAAAACTCTATTTCCTCCAGCTCTAGTAAGACAAAACTAATGATTGTGTGGATCTTCCCTATTCTAGACTTTTCTTACACAAGAAATAAGACTCTATGTAGTAATTTTTTGACTAGCTTCTTTTATTCATCATGTTTTCAAGTGTCTTAGTTTCCTTTCCCATTCTTTTAATCAAAACATTGGAGAAAGTGTTTATTTAGACTCATCATTCTATCACTGTGTAGGAGTTGAGGCAGGAACTTCCAACATTACATCCACATTAATAGAGAATACAGAGAAGTGAATACATGTGTGATCACTTGCTTGCTTGCTTGTCATAGCTTGTTTTTTTCCACTCTTGCACAGTTCATAACTCCTGCCTAGGGAATGGTGCCACCCAGAGTGGGTTGGGTCTTCTCACATCATTTAACTTAAGGCAATCCCCCACACAAACATGCCCACAGGCCAAATGTAGGCAATCTCTTATTGAGTTTCTCTTCCTAGGTGATCGTAGGTCTTATCAAGTTGATAGTGAAAGTAAACCATCATATCAAGGTTCATCATGCCTTAGTTTCTTGCCTTTTAACATTGAATAATATTCTTGGTATGGCTAAATCACATTTTATTTATCTATTCAGCAATGACTGATACAGGTTATTAATACTTTTTGGTGCTGTGAACATATGTTGACTTGCTTTTCTGTGGGAGTGTATATTAATTTCTCTTGAGCATATACTTTGGAGTGTAGCTTAAGGATTATATTTGGGTCAAATGGTCATGCAGTATTTATCATTTTGAGGAGCTACAATGTATCTTATGCAATCTATCTATCTATCTATCTATCTATCTATCTATTTATCTATCTATCTATCTCTATCTGTTTACATCTTTACCAACATCATTAAAGTGTTCCATCTCTAACTCAATTTTTATCACAATGACTAATCTCAGTTGTCAATTTGATGTGATACAGAGTCACCTAGGAGATGGGCCTCTACCTATGTCTGTGGAATATTATCTTGATTACGTTAATTAAGATGGCAAGATTTCCCCACAGGCACCGTTCCTTGCATTGGAACAAATAAAATGGGGAAAGTGAGCAGAGCACCAACATTCCTTTCTGTCTGCTTCCTGACTCTGATGCATGCAATGTCACCAGCTCTGTCATGCTCCTGCCTCCATGCCTTCTCAATTATGATGGATAGCACTCTGAAACTGTGCACTAAAGTAAAGCCATCTCCCTCAGGTTGCTTATGTGAGAGCATTTTATCAGAACAAGTGAAGTAACTAAGACACTGAACATATTTTAATTACTCTGTGTACTTTTGTTGTTATAGTCATCCTAAGGGATATGGAACACCATCATATTGTGGTTTTGATGTACATTTATTTGGTGGCCCTTGACCTTAAGTATGTTTCTACTTGTTCCTTGCTGTAGAGTTTATTTCTGGATAATTGCTTGTTTAGACTACTGTGGCTGCCTGCACCACAACTAAGTCCATGTATCGGGTGAAAGCCTGGAGATTTGGATGAACGACAAGACTCCTGGTCCTTTTCTGAGAGAATGTCTCCCACCTTTATTGTGGAGCAGCCTTATATACAAACTTACAAAAACCCCAGGTCAAAGGGTTCACAATAGGATATTGATCCTAGTGGGGTGAGGTCAGGAAAACAGGAGGTACCTGTGGTTATTCTGGAAAACAACTCTTAGAGACCCCATGGGGACTGGGTCCCAATAGACTACACTCATTTTTTAAAAAAAGGATTTATTTTAATTGTTTGCATATGAATGTGTGACTGTGTGTAGATATGTGTACATAAGAACAGGTGCCCATGAGTTCAGAACAGAGACATAGACCTGGGGCTGTGTAAGGAGCCGTTACAAGCTAGTGCGCATGTGCACTAGGTAACTTTGTAACTTTCCATCCCTTGGTCTCCGCCTCTCCCGTGATGTCATATGGTCCGATGAGCTGACATCATATGGTCCGATGAGCTTCAGCCAGTTAGGAGGTGACACGTCCGAGGCAGCGGTTGCCAGCCTATGTAAGGATGGGTTTTTGGGTGTTCAGGGTCTCCGCTCTGTAAGCTTATGCTCTCCCTCTCAAGACGCATTAAAACTTTACTGCAGAAGGATCCTGAGGAGTGTGCCGCGTCGTTTTTGCTGGCAAGACGGTAGTGCGGGACAGGGCTGGAGTTCCAGATCGCTATGAGTCACCACTGTGAGTGCTGGGACCTGAACTCAGGTCCTCTTCAAGAGCAGCAAGTGCTTTTAACAATTAAGCCATCTTTGCAGCTCAAACCGCCTATTATATTATTCAACTTTTTGACTCGTGGGCTCTAAGCATTTTTTACAGATTCTGGATAAAATACTTTTCTTAGCTACATGATTTGCAAATATGTTCTTCCAGATATGGGTTGCTTTCCCCCATTTTATTGACGACATCTTGGAAGATGTATGTTTTTGTAGTTCTCAAGAAGATTTGTGTTTTTCTTTTCTCTGCCCATGCTTTTGATGACACGTCTAAGAAACCATTGCCTATTCTGGGAGCATCCAAATTTGTCACGAATGTCTATTTCAGCCCCATCTAATGTCATGCATGTGTGTATTACAAATTATAATCTGTAGCTTACTTTCTCTTCTTTACATGGTCCAGGATGGCCAGCTCAAAGAATGGTGCCATCCATAACGGGTCTTCCCATCTTGATTAACCAACTCAAGACAATCTTCCACAAGCATGCTTAGAAGCCTGTCTCCTTGGTGACTGTAGATGTCATTAAGCTGACGATTGAAATTAACCATTATACCAAGGATGGTCTTGAACCTCCTTGCCTCTATCTGCACCACCACAGCCTTCATTCCACCTTGTATTTCATCTCATCATTGTCTTGCTAGATCTTTATTATTGCTCATATTTCTGCATTCAGCTCTGGTTCTTTATAATGCCCCATTAAACGTCTTTTTGAATGAAGGCCTGGTAACTCCAGATCTGTGCTCAAAGACTATATTTTCCTGCATGACTTTTTGATGTGCAACCTCCCCTTCTCTATTCCCTTGCTCATCCATGCATAGTTCCTGCTTATGTTCTGTCTTAGCCTTTTTTATTTACAGTTTGTATTTGGTTGAAATGAGTTTTTTCCCGTAGGCATACCAAATAGGGAAGCATCCCATGCCAGGAGGAATAGCAGTCAGTCTGTTTCTCATTCTGTTTTTCAATCCAGAAGTACCTCCCAGCTTTAAGGTAGAACTCTGCCCATGTGAACAGACCTTAACTCACCTGAACCAACAGAGTGAGCTCACATTTGAGGATTTCTTGACCATTTTATGTCACCTGTTCCCTGAAGTTCAGACATTCTTGTCCCAGGGTATATTTTCCTTCCTTTCTTTCTTCCTTCCTTCCTTCTTTCCTTCATTCCTCTCTCCCTCCCTTCCTCTCTCCCCCTCTCTTTCTTCCTTTCTTTTTATTTTATATGGTTTTATGTGATGGTTAGCTTTAATGATCAACTTGATCCAACCTAGAATAACATAGGGAGAGAGTCTCAGGGAAAGGTCATCTTCATTGGGTTGGTCTCTGTCCCTGTTTGTGGGGATTGCCTTACATTAAGCGACAGTAGAAGACACATTCCCCTGTGGTGGTACCATTTACGAGACAAAACAACCTGAGCTGTGTAATTGTAGAGAGCAAGATGAGCATATATGCAAGCAAACAATCAAAACACATGTATTCATCTCTTCTCTTGACTGTAGAGGTGGATATGTTGCCGTGATGATTCTGCCTTGAGTTCCCACAGTAACAGATTTGTAACTAACTACCTGTAAGATAAAAAGAAACCCTTTTCCACTCTAAGTTGCAATTTCTAGAGTGTTTTATGACAGCAGCAGGAAGAAAAGCAGGGCATCATGGTGCTGGGGATTAAACCTGGATCCCCCTGTCTTCCAGGCAGGTGTTCTACCTCTCAACCATGCCTCTAGCTCTTTGTGCCTTTTATTTTCTCACAGGGACTCACTAAGTTGTCCAGGCTGGCCTTGAACTTACAATTCTCCTGCCTCAGTTTCCTGAGTAGTTGGAATTACAGGCCTATATCATCAGACCAGGGAGGCTGTTAATTTTAGCACTGTTAAGTACATGTAGGAAGAATGTCTTTAAAAATGACATTTCTGGTTATTTAGGAGGCATGGGCCCCATGAGACTTTTATTCTGTTCTTTATTCTACTCCATATGTTCATCTTTACAAAAAAATGGTCATTACTTATATACTCAGAAAAATTGAGCATTAAAATTTCTTTCTCTTTCATCCTCCCTCCTTCCCTCCTTTCCTCCCTCCCTTCCTCTTTTCCTCCCTCCTTCCCTCCTCCCTCCCTCCCTCCCTCCCTCCCTCTCTCCCTCCCTCCCTCCCTCTCTCTCTCTGTGGATGCATGTCTGTAGATGTGCATACCACAGCAAGAGGACATCGGGCTTCCTGTTCAATTATTCTCCACCTCATTCCCTTGAGACAGGGTGTCTCCTTAAATCTGGAGCTAGAGTGGCAGCCAGTAAGGTCCAGCAATACTCCTGTCTCTACGAAGCACAGTTCTGGGGTTAAACTCCTAGATTTTCACAAGGTCTTTAGGGATTTGAACTCAGGTTCCCATGCTTATATAGTAAGTGCTCTTACCCACTGAACCAAATCTCATCCCACTAGAAACAAATCAATGCCTTTTATTAAACTTGTTTACAAAGTTCACGTGGCTACTGCAGAGTCGGGAATAGCCTTCAATGAGAGGGGAAGTTGGATTTACAAGGTGTCACCTCTAAAAAGCATGACAGTGATGGATAATGACAAGGCAATTGAGGAGGGGCAGAGAGCTAAGACCTAGCAAGGCCAGAAAAACAGTGTAGTTAAAGGAGTCACCAGGTCAGGCAGAGACATCTGGAAGCAACGCTGGGCATGAAAACTGTCCACTGGGGTTATTATGATAATGTGATAATTTTTATGAGAGGGGACTCTGTAGTGCAGAGAGGTTAGAAGATAGCCTGGGCCTTTCCATTGTGGAGATGGTGAGTGAAGTTTGCTCTTCTCTTTCCATTTTCCAGGCACTTGGCTCCTTACTAGCTTCCAGCTGAGGTGACTCAGGGTACAGTAAAGCTATTCGTCAAGAGAAGGCAGAAAAGGGACAAAGAGGGAAAGATACAGGGCTCTGTTAGGAGTGTGATGAGTTATTGTTCCCAGAGCATGCTCAGGTCCACTGCTGGAATCACATATAGAGAAAGAGGCACCATTTCTGTGAAAGCCCACTGAGCCTGTCATTTCACGCTTATCAGTCATACATGGAAGGAAAAAATATTTCTAGAACCTGATTGTGGCTGTCTCTCTCTCAGGATGAAACCACACATTGAAGATAACACTGGGACCACCGTGAGATGGGGTTATGACATACAGCATCTGCTATAAGTCATCCTGGACCAAATGGCATCAGCAGTGTGTCTCAGCATTTTTCTGCTCAGGGATCTCAGATGTGGGATACTCTAGGCACCTTGAAGGATCCACATGTTAAAAGACAGAACTGACACCTCCCCTCACATACACTGTGGTAAAAATCACACACACACACACACACACACACACACACACACACACACCACCACACACACACAGCAGAGAGAGAGAGAGAGAGAGAGAGAGAGAGAGAGAGACAGAGACAGAGACAGAGACAGAGAGAAAGAGAATAAAATGTAAAACATTCTTTCTGATTGTTATGGTTTGAATGAGAATTATCCCCATGGGCTCACATGCTTGAATACTTGGTTCCCAGTTAGTAGAATTATTTGGGAAGAATTAGGAGGTGTGGCTCTGTTGGAAGAGGTGTGCCACTGGGAAGGGGCTTTGAGGTTTCAAAAGACTATTTACTTCCATTGTTCTTTTCTGTTTCCTTATTTGAGATTTGATCTACGAGTCCTCAGCTAGAGTTCCAGTTGACATGCCTGCTGCATGCTGCCTCATCCAGTGCCCTACTGGCCCTCAGTGACGGACTCTAACCCTCTGAAACCATAAACTCAATTAAATGATTTCTTTTATAAGTTTCCTCAGTCATGGTGTTTTAATCACAGAAATAGAAAAGCACCCAATAAGAAGATTTATAAACCTAATAGTTTAGAAGATTACTCTGTAAAGTGCTTGTTGTGCAAATATGCATTTCAAGTTTCATTCCTTGATCCCAAGGAGAAAAGCCAGGCATGGTGATGTGTTTTAATCCCAGAATTGGGGAAGTGGAGACAGGCAGATCCCTGAGACTTACTGGAGTTCCAGTCTTGCCCACCTGATGAATTCCAGCCCATTGGGAAACCCTGTCTCAAAAAACAAGGTGTATGGACCCTGGGGAATGATGCTCTTAGTTACAGTTTTTATTGTACTAAGGGACACCATGACCACAGCAACTCTTATAAATGAAAACATTTAAATGGGGTGGCTCACTTACAGTTCAGAGGTTCAGTCCATTATCATCATAGTGGGGAACATGGTAGCGTGCAGGCAGACACGGAACAGGAAAAGCAGCTGAGAATCCTGTATCTTTCGGGCAACAGCAAGTTGGCTGAGACACTGGGTGGTATCCTGAGCATAGGCAACCTCAAAGACTGTCCCAACAGTGACATACTTTCTCTAACACGGCCATACCCTCTCCATCAAATCCATACCACTTATGGTGCCACTCCCTATGAGATTATGTGGGCCAAATACATTCAAACCACCGAAACCTCTGTCCTCCTTGCGTACACTTGTACACAAAGCTGCCAGTGAGCTAGCATCCATCCCTCCATGCATATTCAAATATTCTACCACTGTGGTACACTCCAACTCTCTCTTTAAGCATTTAATTATTTAGTGCATGTGTGTCTGTGCATATACAAGTGTGCAGGTATGCACATAATACAGCCTTGTGTGGAGTCAGAGGATGACCTCCAGGAGTAGAGTCTCTTCTTCTATCACGTGGGTTCCATGACTTGAATTCAGGAAATCACGCTTGCTGGAAAACACCTTTTCTCACTCAGCCATTTCATTTGCTCTAACTCCAGCTCTCCTTTTACTCTTCAGTATGAAGCAGGTCTCATTAAGTTACTTCAGGCTTGTTGGGAAACAACTTTACAACCCAGGTGAGTCTTGAACTTTGGATCCTCCCGCATCAGCCTCCTGTGTAGTTTTAGTTACAGGTGTGTATCACCAGCCTGGGTCTGTGTTTGTGCACTAGGTTTGAATTCACATCCATACATTGCTATTTGTGACTAGTTTCTAAACCTTAGTTTACACACACACACACACACACACACACACACACACACACACACACACACGCGCGCGCGCGCGTGTGTGTGTGTAAGTATGTTCATATATGTTTATGTTTTCATATATGAAATAATATACTTATTCTGGAAAAATGGCTCAGTGGTTAAGAGCACTTGTTGATCTTGCAGAGGATGTGAGTTCAATTCCCAGAACCCTCATCAGGTGGCTCACAACCACTTGTATATATCAGGTTCCTTGGGATCTGATGCCATCTTCTGGTTTTTATGGCACTGCTCTCTCTCTCTCTCTCTCTCTCTCTCTCTCTCTCTCACACACACACACACACACACACACACAATTTAAAATAAATCTTTTAAATGATATAAAATCAATCTCATAGATTGCTTGTGAAAACTCTATTAAATGAGATGATGCACAGAAACTACTTCTCACAGTGCTTGAGTAAAATAAGTGTGTGCATGTGTGTGGGGTGGGGAGGGGAATGGAGAAAGGGAAGGAGAGAGAGAGAGAGAGAGAGAGAGAGAGAGAGAGAGAGAGAGAGAGGAAAAAGACAAGATTTACCCCATTTCTCTCAGTTGCACAGATGTTGTGTTTTGCCTGTGCACAGTTCCAGTTCAAGTTTAACTCCTGATGTAGCAAGTGGCTGGCAAGAAGGCTCAGTGGGTAAATAAAGGCACTTACCACAGGATTCTTGGTAACATGATCTTGAGTCCACACAAAGCTGGAGGGTGAGAAATAACTCCTCAGGCTGTCCCCTGACCTCTACACAATGACCTTGCTTATGCCCTCCCCACACCTACTGCTACTACAACTATTATTAATATAATAATAAAATATTTAAATGTTATGTGGCAGCTTTGATGTGTTTTGCCATCTTCTAAGGCCTACCTCTGCAGCTTATTCTGCATTCCCATGGAAAAGCTAGGAAGATACCAATGTTGCCTATTTGCCTAAATGTATTCATGCAAACATAGCCTGTTCCCCATGTATGGAAAGAGTAACATGTACCAGGTAAGAATCAACCCCAGATGGTCAGCAGTAGAGAGTAGAAACCAAGTTTTGTTTTATGTAGCAATATGTTCTGAGCATCCAGTATATAGTAAGGTCTTTAAGATTAAAGAATTAATCACCTTTTATGTGATAAATACTACCCAAAGGTGTTATGTGGCTATTCTGGTTTTCATTATGTTCTACATGCTGGAAATATATCAGTCAGGACAGAGCTGATTATGCTGTCATAACAAATATCTTTCCAATCTTAGCAGTTAGTGGCAGCAAGTGTTCCTTACTAATTTATACTACAAGTGCAATTGCTGTCTAGCTGGCAGATTAGTCTCTATGTTTTACCACTCCAAAATTCAGGAGGCAGAACAACCATTGTTGCCAGTCTCAGGAATAGATAGAGCTAGAGATGATAGAGAAAGAGCAATAGATGTAAAGACTGAGAGACTGAGAGAGATAGAGATTGATGGATATATAGAAATAGAATATATATCAATCTCTCTCTCTATGTATATATATATATACATAGAGAGAGAGAGAGAGAGAGAGAGAGAGAGAGAATGATAAAGTCAGAGATAGAGGAAGATAGAAATGGAGTTAGAAAGAGATAATGGAGAGAGAGAGACAGAAATAGACAGAGATGATGGTGGAGTTTGGGAGCTAGAGATAAGGAGAGAGACAGAGACACACACAGAGAGAGTGCTAGAGACACAGATATGGAGTCAAAGAGGTAAGGAAAAGGAAAGAGTGAGATGAACAGATGCAAGAGAGATAGTGTGAGATACAGACAGAGGTAGAGTGAGGGAGGAAGATTTGTACATATGTATATAATATATATATATATATATATATATATATATATAGAGAGAGAGAGAGAGAGAGAGAGAGGAAGAAACGAGAAAGGGAGAAGAAAGCTAGAGATGGAGGTAGAGTGGGAAAGAAGATGGAACAGAGAGAAAGAAAGAGCTAGAGAGATACACAGAGTGATGGAGAAAGGGAAAGAGAACTAGACAGGTAAAGTTAGAGGTGGAGGTAAAGATAGAGGGAAGGAGGAAAGGAGAACAGAATGTTAGAGAGAGAGCTAGAAAGATAAAAGAGAGATCGGGAGAGAGCTGGAGTACTAGATGTGAAAATAAAAATACACAGTGACCCATAAAGGAGAGGGAGGAAGGGGAAGGAGGAGAGGGAGGGAGGAGGGAGGGAGGGAGGGACTGTTAGTTTCCATCTCAAAGCAATAGGAATTGAAAGCTGTTTGCATTTATTGGCCAAATATGTCAATTGGCCATTTTTAAAATCAAAGGGCCCAGATGGTGTGCATGTGTTCCTGTCCAGACTCTAGATGAGCAGTTGGGGTTTCCATGAACAGTCCTTTATTTCTCCTGAGTGTACTGACCCTCCCCTAGAGTAGCTCGGCTAGGTGTGGAGGATTATAAACTTGGTCTGTGTGACTTCTTGGTCTGCCTATTTATACCTTCTTCATGGGATCAAAATATTTGGTTTCTGAAGATCTGATTTTCCCTGTGCTAGACAGAACCAACTGACAGAACCGGGCTGCCAGTTCTTATAGGCATTAAACTCCAGTGAACTGACTCCTGGGCTGCAGAGATCTCTGCAGAGCCACAGGAGTTCCCATCTGGTGAGATTCAGGGTGCCACTAAGAGGCTGATTTTGTCACTCTCAAGTGGCACAGATGTCCGAGATGCCTGAATCATGGTGCCAAACGATGTCTGAATTCATCGTGGTCAGGATGTTTTATAATCCAAGAAAGCACTCTTGATAATTCAGACACCAGCCTGCCTTTGCAAACATGACCCACTTCCCAAGCAGCCATTGCCCTACAGAAATGCAATGCAATCCTGTGATGGGTGCTCCAATTCCAGAAAATCTTGGACTTCCACTCGTATAAACAGGGGGCTACAGAGGTAACTCAGTTGGTAAAGTGCTTGCCAACCTAGTTGAATTATCGAGTTCACAGGCAGTTAAGAGATCCTGTCTCAAAAACATAGGGTGGATGGCACCTGAGGAACAACACCCATGGTTGTGCCTCATGAGTTTGGCTTCTGTATGCATGCACATACACATGTATACACAGTCTCCATACACACATGGACATGCATCCATATACTTACCTTGGGGTGCATTTGATTCTCATGCTATATTCTCTAACGATTTCCTCAAAACTGAAACATCTCATCTGGAGGGAGGCTGCTAAGAGGCAGGAAGTAAACAACTCATACATTTCAATACATTTCAAGAAGTTCTTGAAGCTGATAAGCTTTGCAAGCCCCCCCCCCCCCGCCTCTCTAAGGTTATACAAGTAATAGGAACTGCTGGGGAGAGGAGACCCTGGGACCTGTTGAGTTGTGTGAAAGTCAGGCAGAGAGAGCTCCTTGGTTCCAGCTTTCATGAGTTCACACCCAAGCTTCAGTGGACTTTGAGTGGCCTTGCAGGTGTTTTTGAGTTGTCTTTGCTCTTGTAAATCGTCCCTCACTCATATTCCTGTAAGTGACCCTAACAAACTCATTGGTTCACCAAGTTGAACTTTGGTGTTAGCCTTACTTTGGTCTACTATTGGTTCCCTACCTGGGGTGAATAGATGTTCATTGTTGTCTCCCCAGGAAAAGTGCCATACAGAAAGGCTCCATGTACACATTCATGTAACACTTGTGCATGGGCCTTGGTAAGTCTAGAGAAGTAGAGAGACAGAAGATTTACCCAGAAGCCCTTCCAGTATTTACTACTAAGGATTTCTCCTTGGGAACTAACTTTCCCTATGGACTTGAGGTCCCACCAATGTCAGGCAACGAAGTCAATCCTTGTTATTTTACTCTATTAGAACATGCCACTGCTTGAATCCTATTGTTGATGCTACTGATGGAAGACACACAACCCCTAGGAGATGAGCTTTACTAGAGGAAGTGACCAGGGATGTTCCACAGGGTATCACATCTCTTCCCTAGGAGCCTCTGGTGTCAATTCTCTCCCTCCACTTTTTTGACACAGTTCTCTCCTTCTGTTGTTTGATGCTGTGCACAGCAGGCTAGCTGGCCATGAGATTTCCAAGGGTTTTCTTTTGTCCCTCGAACCTCACCACAGGAGGTCTAGATTTCACTACTACACCTGACTTTACAGAGCTTCTAGGTATTCAGACTCTGGTCTTCATGCTCTGTGGGAAGTCCTTTAACCACTGAACCATCTCCCCAGTGCCCTCTCCACCTTGGACCCATGTTTTCTAGATCTTCCCTTGAACTTGAGGTGAGCTTTATTCATCCTACTGGAAGGGAGAAGTCTCAGGTTGCTAAGTTTGCAGAGTCACAGAAGGTCTTGTGCTGACAACCTTGGTAGCCTTGCTGCCCTTGGCTCACTGCCCCTGTCCCCTTGCTGCATTCCTCTTCCTGCAGCACCTTGCTGACCTGTCATTCCAGAGCTGTCTCCTGTGCCCTTCTCCGTCACCACCTCCAGCTAACAGCCTCTTTCCCTGAACTTTATGTAAGCTGGCTTCTTCCCAGGGCCCCCTGGCTGCTTTCCCAGTTGCTATTTTCTATCTGCCCAGCATCTCACAGGTTCTCCTATTAAGCTCTTATCCCTTTTTTGGCAGCCAAATGCCCTCTATTTTATTCTCTCCCTTGGGTACACTCATAAGACGGAACAAAGCCGAGAGATTGTTCACTTTCTTAACAGAAGCTGTTTTGAAATCAGACCCAGCTGCTACACCTTTCAGAAGTGAGATGGCTCCCAGAGCAGATGGCTCAGCAGTGGCTATTTTAAGCCCCAGAGTCACAAGAACACACCCAAAATAACTTGGTCCAGCAGGGGTCAAATGCGGAGTGGAGTTGCTAGCTTCAGAGAAAGCATGACCTCTAGCTCTCTGGAATCATTGGCTAAGTCAGTGCTGGGGGTTACTGGCTGATGCGACTCTTCATGTGGTTCCCCAGCTGATGTTTCCCAACTGTCTTGGCTACACATGCTCAGCTGTACTTGGAACCAAAAACATGTCTCTGGTTACAGTGATGCCAGAGCTTATATTCCAATCTTTGTAGCATATCCCAGACTGGCACCCAGAGAAGTTTTCTTTGTCCCTCTGTATCACTTGTTTTCTTTGTCCCTCTGTATCACTCAGCTCACTGTAGCTGTGAGGTAAGAAAATACCTTGGGGGAAGATGGCTCAGTCAGCAAGTGCTTGTCCTGCAAGCATGAGGACCTGAATTTGATTACCAGTATCCTAGTTGCTGTGATCAAACATTCTGACCTAATGTTAAGTAGGGAAGGGAAGGAGTATATTTAGTTTATACTTCCAGGTCACAGTCCATAATCAGGAACTTGAATCGGGAACCAGGTTTGCTGTTCCTGATTCAATGGTGTTTGCTGGATCACCTGCTCATTTTTCATTTTAGATTTATTTATGTGTGTACAGTAGTCTGCCTGCACGTATGCCTGAAGGCCAGAAGGGGGCACCAGATGTCATTATAGATGGCTGTGAGCTACCATGTGGTTACTGGGAATTGAACTCAGGAGTTATGGAAGAGCAGCTGGTGCTCTTAACTACTGAGCCATTTCTCTAGTCCCAAAAGCTCATGTTTAGATAGGACCACCTGTCTAGGGAATGGTGCCACTCACAGTGGGATAGGCCATTGTATATTAAATTAGCAATCAAGATAATTCCCCATAGACTAATCTGATTTTGTCAGTCCCTCAATTGACACAGTCCCCTCTCTGGTGTCCCTAAGCTTTGTTGAGTGATGGTTAGAGCTAATTAGAAAAGTCAAATATGATGACATGTGCTTGTAGATCCAGATCTTGGGAGGCAAAGACAGGTGGATCCTTTTGGCTCAGTCATCAGCCAACCTAGCTGAATCAACAAATCCCAGCAGAAACATCACAGTGGATGACTCTTGTAGAGTGACAACTGTGGTTGACCTCTGGTCTTTTCATGTATACACACATGCATGTGTACATGTACACACACACACACACACACACACACACACACACACACACACACACGGGGAGAGGGGAGACCATCTTGAAATACAATGTTTGTATCATCAATCATTTATTCCCTTTCATGTTCCTCAACTTGGCTGAGGAACAGCTGACCTAGGCTCAGCCTGGTTGATCTTGGTTCCAAGTAGTGCATTTGTTTTCTTGCTTGACCTATCTCTCAGCTTACCAGGCCAAGGCTGGCTCTTAAAAGCACATGCTAACAGAAGCAATGGAAATGCAATAGCAAACATCGGAAGGCATCTGCATATGCAGAGCCTTTATTGGTATAGTTCTGCTAAGCTGTCCCTGGCTAGAGCAGCTTATGGAGGAACGTCATCAGTGGGCAGTAGAATCATACCACATGGGTCACGGTAGGATGGAGGGAAGAGTTTGAATTGGCATCACTACCCATCACACCTGGGCTTCAAAGTGCCGGCCATGGAAGCTGAGTAGAGGAGCAGAGATGGTCAAGGTGACATCTTGCCTTCTCTTTTTGGAATGATTGTAGATTATCCTTTGCCCTTTATAGGATAGAGTCCCACTTGAGTACTTGGAGTGAACTATTAAGTGTTGCTGAATTCTTCAAATTCTTCTTTGATTTTTTTCTATTCTATTCTTCTCTTCTGTTCTGTTCTATTTATAGTTTTTGGTTTAAGGAATCTGTAAGTGAAAACAGGACAAAGGGGTTCTTTTAAGTGAAATGAAGCTCTTTGTGTATCTCCATCCTTGCATGTAGGAGTATTTCCACTTTCAACAAGACCAAACTGATGAGTTTCTATCATTTTCCAAAAGACAGCAGCAGAGAACGTGTATGTGGTTCTGTTTTGAGGTCATCACAATGGGTCTGTGGGCTTACAATAGGGCTAAGGAGTGCCCTACATGTGAGATTTTTATGTATAAAAATCAGATCCCATGATGGGATCTGATCTAACTTAAGCTTGCATAGCTCTTGTGCACACTGTTTGGATCCAATAGGGCAGCTACACATGTGAGCACACAGCAATAGATTTCTAAAGTTAAGTTGCTCTCAATTAAATCATTAATCTTATGATGGATATGGCTATGCATGACTGTAACCTAAGCATTTAGAAAGCTGAAGCAGGAGTGTTATGAATCTAAGGTCAACCTGGGCTCCATAGTGATTTTGAGGTTAGTCTGGGACATATATGGAAATCCTGTTTCAAACAAGAATGAATGAATCAACTCCAGCCTATCTTGTATGCCACATTTCAAAATTGGCCACAGTATAGTAAGGGGCAGAGTGCAGTTCTCTCACTTTGGTTGTGAGCTGACCTGTTGGCTATGAGCTTCATATTCCACTGTGAGACTTCAAGAACTTGCACTTGCAGCTTCCTCTCCTGATGCTCTAAGGAGTCCTGTTACTTCCTTCCAAAGACCAGCTGATGGCAGCCTTCTGGGAGATGGGGAGTATGACCCAATTACTGTGTCCCTGCCTCTGTCCCTATTTGTGGGCTGAATACCAGTTATGTGAGTGAAGCCGTTGCCTGCGTGCTGACTATTAGCACCCAGCTGAATTGAAGCCCTTTTGCCCATCCACATGAACTACAATCCATAGAGGTCTGTGTGTGTGTGTGTGTGTGTGTGTGTGTGTGTGTGTGTGTGTGTGTGAGAGAGAGAGAGAGAGAGAGAGAGAGAGAGAGAGAGTGAGAGAGAGAGAGAGAGAGAGAGAGAGAGAGAGAGAGAGAGATTGTGATATTGTGTATGTGTGTGGTGCATGTTTGTACTGGCATGGGTGTGCCACAGAGGCCATATGGAGGTCAAGTGTTGGTCTTCATCTTCCATCTTGTTCCAGACAGTGTTTCTTGTTCTCTATTGCATACTGTTCTCCAGCTGCCCCATGAGCTTCCAAGGGCTCACTTGTCTCGATCTCCCATCTCTTTGTTGAAGCACTGGGATTGCATACATGTGCCACTACACCCAGCTTTATTTTAGTTTTGGGGATCCAAGCTCATTTACAGATGCTTAGGCAGCAAGCCTTTTACTTACTGAGCTGTCCCTAGCCAACTAGCTATGTAGCATTAGCTCTGTCACACATTGCTTATAGTCTCAAGGCCCCTGAAGACACTGGATCATGCTCCGGAAGATATTCTGAAGGGTGATAACTGGTTAATTTAAGTTCTACCTAGGGTGTCAGAGAATAGTGCTGCAATAGGGCATGAAGCATGTTGTGGAGGGATGACTACAGGTTGAAAGAGAGATTTGAAATTCAAATTTGCTTTATTTTACTCACAGACACTAACAACTCTGGCATTCGGGAACTTGTCTGCTTATACTAGTGTGGTAGCTGAATTGCTCAGAAAATCAACATGGCCTCAAATGTTGTCTTTCCTAATTGTTCCATGCTGGAAGGGATGTTTGACATCTTAAAATACATGCACTGGATCTCTTGCTTGCAATTTTTCCACATAAATAAACACTGCTCACCTACCTATCCTCACCTAGCTCTCTTTAAGCATGGTGACTGATTGCTCTCTCATCCACATGGCGGGTATCGCTGTCGAATGGACCAGGGGAAAGATTCTTGGAGACAGAGACCCTGGCTCTCAGTTTCTCTCTGCAGCTTCTCCTGTTGTGGTTTCTTTTTTGGAACTAGAACTCCCACTGACATCAAAAAGAATATTTCTCAAAGTGCTTGGGAACCGCAGGGCAGCCAGTGTGGTCCCCCAGTGGCAGACAATCATTCCCAGATGAATTCATTGGCGATCAAATTGGGTTAAATGCCCCCCTTCCAAGCTGGCCTGAAAAAATTGCCCAACACAAGGTCTTTCATGCATTAGACCTCGAATGAAGGGCAAACCTCAAAGCCTGGCCTAGTTCTAAATTTAGATAAGTAATTTTATCCGAGAGTGGAGCTGTGGAGTGAGGGTTGCTGGCGTGCTCTCTCTGAGTGCCCGTGGAGGGGTATTAGGTCTACATTTTTGTCTTGACAAGTTTTTTCTTTCTTTTTTACCCTTCTGAGGTGTCATGTGGATATTTCACTTCGTAAAGAGCAAAGGAATAGGAAGCCCGCTTAAAATGTCAAGTCACATGACTGGCAGGCTCCTGAAGTGATCTTTGTAACTCCCCTTGCTCTTAATCCCGGCAATAGTACATGTGCTATGACAACAGATTGGAACAGAATGTTTGATTTCTAGGAGCTGGCTGAATGGCCCCCTCGTGCATGTCATCATCTTGAAGGGGACTTGCTCTCTGGTGTCAGTTTATATGCTTAGGAACTACAGAAGCAGAGATGGAGTGAAGTATTGTTGGTGTGTTTGTGAACAGTGTTAAACCTCTCTCTGTCTCTCCCTTTCTGTCAGTCTCTAGTGACATTCTTCAGGAGCCAACTACATTGTTTTTTGAGATAGGGTCTCTCACAGGGGTTTGCCAAGAAGTCTCAGTTGGTTAGCCAGTGAGCCCCAGGGATCCGCCTGTGTCAATCACAGTAGCACTTGTTCTCCACTGGACATTTTTAGTTTTGTTAATAAGGCTACTGGTGACCCTAGCTTGTTTCAAGTTGACACAAAACTAGCCTCCACACCTACCAATAGCACCATGGTCTGGCAACCCATGATGGACTTTTTGGAAGCATCAAACTCAGATCCTTGTGTTTATGTGGCACTTATTTTACTTTATAACTTAGCTCCCATTAAACATTTTGATGAGTTGAATGAATGGATGAATAGCTCATAGAGGATTTAATTTGGATCTGAAATGCACCCCCCAAAAGTCCGTGTGTTCATGGGTTGTTGCCAGACTATGGTACTGTTGGTAGGTGTGCTGTCTAGTTTTATGCAACTTGACACAAACTAGAGTCACTGGAGAGGGGGGAACCTCAGTTGAGATAATGCCTCCATCAGATTGGGAAGTAGACAAGCCTGTAGGGCAGCAGTTCTCAACCTTGGGGTCACGACCCCACCTGGGGGTAGTATGACTTTTTCACAGGGGGTCACATATAAGATATCCTGAATATCAGATACTTACATTATGATTTATAACTAGTAAAATTACAGTTATGAAGTAGCAATACAAATAATTTTATAGGTGGATACACCACAACATGAGGAAGTGTATTAAAGGGTCACAGCATTAGAAAGTTTGAGAACCATTATTGGTGGGGAGAGCCAAGCCCATTGTGGGTGGTGCCATCCCTGGGATGGTGGTCCTGGGTTCTATAAGAAAGCAGGCTGAGCAAGCCAGGAGGAGCAAATTAATGAGCACCTCCTGCCTCCAGATTCCTGCCCTGTTTGAGTTCCTGCCCTGACTTCCTTCAGTGATGGACTACCATGTGGAAGTTTAAACCATATATAATAAGCTCTTTTCTTCCCAAGTTGCTTTTGGGCATGACATTTCATCACAGCAAAAGTAACCCTAACTGTGACAGTAGGAAACTTTAAGAAGTAGGGCACGATAAGAAGTCAAATTATTAAGTGGCTACTCATGGAGGGGGTGGTGGGGTTCTAGCATTTTCCTCTTTCTCCATCCCTTTCTGTCATCTCTTTTTCATTCCCAGCCATCAGTTGGAGAGCAACCTCTTTTTATCACATACTGCCCCCTACACGGCATACTGTACTACCACAGGCCAACATCAACAGGACATTGATGGAGCCACCTGAAATCATGAACTGAGACATAATCTTTTTCCAATATTACATTCATAGCCTTAGGTATGTTTCGAGATATTAACCTATTACATAAACACACACACATGCATACACACATGCACACAACTAGACATACAAAGAGAGATACATATCCGCACACAATACATATACATCAACCTACACAGATACACATAAAACATCTACACATACACGTATGCAGCACCCTTACACACACACACACCAAGGCCACACATCTGAGTAAATATCAAGTATCCACATGGGATGTATGATTGGCAATTGTCCATGTATTTGCCCAAGTGATAAAAAACAGCAAAGATAATGTTGGGGATCCAAATGCAGTATAATTTAGCACTCATTCCCTCCTGCCTCTCCTGTGTTTCCTCCAACTCCTTCAAATCTATGGCCTCTTTTTCTTTGAATATATATTCATAAACATGTAAGTACAACCTGCTGAGTTCGTTAGTGTCGTTTATGTGTTTATGGTTTCAGGGCTGGCCACTTGGTATTGAATGGCGAGTTAGGAGTTATAAGATTACTACTTCCTCATCCGTGGGGAGAATAATTCTCCCTCTCCACACAGTCATTAGTTGCCTGTACTTTTTTGTCCAGTGCTTAGGCCCTGTCAGATTTTCCTTTCACAGATAGGCCCTTTCACACTGGCACATCTACTGCTGTTGTCTTATTTAGGTCTTTGTTAGCCATGAAGCACTATGGGTGTGGTTTCTCTGTTATTTCTAGGAGACACTCTCAAAGCAGACTTCTTACAATCCTCCCACCCATCTTCCACAGATACCCCTGCAGCCTTGGATGCAGGGGTTGTGTTTTATGCAGTTGTTGGCGCAGTGCACCCAAATCCATGATCAGTACATCTCTTCATTTTGACCAGTTGTGGTTTTCTATAGCCGTCTCTGTCACTGCAAGTACTCTCGACCACTAATTTATCTGTCCCGCACCCTGAACTCACAGTTTAGAGTGGACAATTTGTCATGGTAGGGATGGAACAGCAGCTGGAGAAGCTTAGTCTGTGGCAGCAGGAGCTTGTGGTGAGGCTCATTCATATCCTATGGATCAACAGGCAGAGCAAACCTCAAACCTTATATTTCATCACTCAAGTCCCCAGACTTACCAGGATAAGCTGGGGACCGGGTGGTCTACTGCAGGAGTCCACCTGCAGAAGTAGTGCTTCAGATTGGTGGGTTGAGAGATTATCTGTATCTTTCTGTGCCCATCACCTCAGTCTTGCAATCTGGGTATCCCAGTTCACTGAAGATGTAGATATTCACATGGAGATTTTTCAGAACCATCCGTCTGTTCTAGAGGCAGATCCCAGACTCATCTGTCTTTCTCCTGACCCAAAGAGCAGGGCAGAGAGTTTTGATTGAATTGCCTAGTAATTCTATCATGAACGGCACTTTTTTTTCCCTTGCACACATTACAGATGGTAACAAGGGAGTTATTTTCAATCAAGGCATGCTACAACAGCAAAGATTTCTCCTAACACTCTGATCCCTTCCTCTGAAACCCATTTCAGATTGGCGGATAAAATGTGATTATATTTACACTTTCCTGACACAATTCAGGCAGCAAAATAACAGCCTGCCAGAGACATTTTTCTTCTTCATATTTAGATATGTCAACGTTGCCGTGTGGGGGAACTGGAAGGGGGGAGAGAGGCAGCTGGGACTGGTGATACGTTTTAGTTGGCTTACGAATAGAGATGCTCTGTGTGCTGATGTCTGTCTCTGTTGTGGAGTTCCTTGAATTCCTTGCTGAATGGCTTTTGGAACAGTGACACGGTACAGTAATCGATAGTGCTGTGTGCAAATCGAATTTCTCATTTTTTGCCATGACACAGCCCATAAATTATTTCAACATGAGCCTTTAATTGGTTTGGTTTGTGCTCATTATGGGATATACAAGATTTGACTCATTGTTACCTGTGTGAATCGTGGTGGCTGTTGGTATTGAATATGGAAGTGTCAGAATGGCAAGGCTCAAATGGTGGGGTGGGAATGGTGGTGGGATCTGATGTTGAAAAGAGAGAGAACTTGAGGTTGAGTGGCAATTCAGGGTTCTGTTTCTTAACCTATAGTGTTACTCTCTTTGGAGAGATGTGGAACAAAAAAAATCTATTCTGCCTAGGTAGGGCAAGAATCCACCTGAGTCTAGCTTAGTGAGCCAACACATTTTCTGGAGTTATTTACAAGTAGGGGGGAGCGGTTCTTACAGAAGCATGGCTGGCTGAAAGGCAGTTACATCACTCAAAAGGCTCCTCCCCCAAGCATAAGTGATTGATACTCAGAAAAGACACATCTCTGGATCACCGCCCATCCAATGTGCAGGCAGCTCCACTGAAGCCAGTATCCTTCCCCGAGCAACTGTTCACTACTTTTGTAAGCGTAGGGCAGGGGATGGAAATCTTGTTAACTCTCTCAGCTCCCTGAGACTGGTTCACTGCTTCTCGAGTCTCACAGACTTGCCTCCTCCCTTCAGAGGAGGTGGTTTCAGTTTGGAGGAAACAACCACAGGACAATGTACCCCAAATTGACGGTGTGCTATTAGGTAGTTCATGTGAGTTACTTCTTGGAGCCCATGGCCTCACTTATAAAATGAGTGGGTTAGTTTAGGGGCAGTCCAGGTTCAGTGTAGGGGGCAGCTCTGCCTGTTCCCCTAGAGTAAGAGGATCAAACTATCAGGTAGTGCCAGTGTGCTATTGAAGCCCCTGCTCAGGGGAGGATACACATCCTATTTCAATAACACTAGAAAGATCAAGAGTCATAAACCAAATACAAAACTGTCCCTGTGGACTCCAGAAGAGACGGACCCTCCTGTTTTACAAGTCCCTCCTTGAGCTCTTGATATGCAGGGAATGTAGTAAGTGAGCCAGGAACAAATGACCTATTATCTCAGCTGCTGGGAACAAGGCCAACAGGCAGTCTGTGTCAGCTTTCTATGTCTATAACAAAGTAACTGAGATAGTTAATGTAACAGACAAAAGGTTGGCTTTGCCTCAGAGTTCCAGTCATTCTTTCTAGGCTGCTGGTTGGGGCAAGGGTGCAGGTTGCTGATGACTAAGGCAGGGAGCTTTCCCTGCAATAAACTGCTCATCTCATGGCAATTGAGAAAGGGGATAAAGGGTCCAGGGTTGTGTAATCTTCTTCAAGGATACTATCCAAGAACCTTTAATTATGCCTTACCTTCTAGAAGTCCTACCAACAGGACTTACAAGTAGCACCACAAGTCTTTAACATATAGGGATTTTGAAGGACATTCAAGAGAAAACTACATGCTGGGCACGGTGGCACATGGCTGAATTTGAAGCCTGCTTGGGCTATATATTAAGACTGTCCCCAAAGACAAAGACACAAATTACAACATAGTCAATTGAAGGACAGTAGAGACCTAGAAAACCTCCTTACCCCATGATTGAGGAGCGAGGAGTGTGAAGGTTGTGTGTTCTTGCTCTGACTTAGGAAGTCTCTCAAGTGTCATCCTATGTTGAGAATGCGCCATCGTTTGTGCTGAGACACCCATCAAGACTTTATCACAGCTCCATGTCTCCCTTTGCAGGTTTCCTGAGGACCTGCATGGCTAATTTTAGAGCCTGCTACTCAGGCATCTCAGTGAGGAAGGCAGTTTACTGTCTCTAGTTAAGGTGTAGGGCAGAAATGGCTGGTAGGAGCTCAGTAGTTAACCCCAGAAAAGCAGCTCATGATGCAGCAGGCCTCTTTCTAGATGGATTAAAGCTATTGCATAGATTTGAAAGAATACAGGTTTTAAAAATATTAGTTTAAGACATTACCTAAACCCCTTGCACCTCAATTAAAATGTTAAAAACTAAATTAAGAAAAGAAAAATGCAGATGAAAATTATTATAAATACTCCAGCTTGAAACCTGTAGGGCTTTTGAACAAAATATCATGTGTTCCAAAACTGAGACAAATATAATTAGCTGACTCTCAGTACCTCTGTCCCTCAAGGCAGGACCCATTGATCCTCTTGTGGTTGCCACACTCTTCTTAATTACTTTTCTTTTTTATCATTTCTTTATTTCACACAGGGTCTCATGTAGTCCAAGCTGATCTTGAACTCCCTCTATAGCTAAGGATGACCTTGGACTTCTGACTCTCCAGTCTGCTTTCTGCCTACTAGGATTCTTACACTCTAGTGCAACCCTGTGCTGAAGAAATATCAGTGTTATAGAATCTGCCTAATTTTGGTAGAATTAAGAGCTTATTTGTGGTTGGAATGGAAAAAGGCAGCTTTTTTTTTCCAGGAAAGCAGGACAGAATGCATTTGTGGGTAGACGTGAAGAGTATTTTCTTAGAGTGGCAGGTGGCAGGCTTTACTCTTTTTCATTGTCTGTGTGGCCCTTGAGGGAATTGAGTTTCAACTCCTGTTCAGGAACAGCCATGGCTGTTCGGGAACCCACAGCCATCAGTCAGCCTTAGCTTCTATTCCTCATTTTACAAACTATATGTACTTGCCTTAAGAGTAAGGAAAGGAAGCAAAAAGAATGGGAGGAAAAGGAAGAAACATGCATTTGCAACATTATGACCCTTCAGATGCACTCTGCTGATCCTTTTATTTATATTGGTGCTGGGATGAAATCCAGGGCTTTTCAGGTGTTAGGTAAAGGTTATACTTCTTAGGTATGGCCACAGCACCTCAATAGAATATTCTAGGTAAGTGTTTTACCACTAGGGAATTCTAGGCAGATTCTCTACTGCATACTCATGCGCCCAGTCCCTCACTGGGGGATTCTAGGCAGGTGCTCTATTACTGAGCCATACCCCATCCCCTCACTGGGGGATTCTAGGCAGGGGCTCTATAGCTGAGCCACACCCCAGCCCCTCACTGGGGGATTCTAGGCAGGTGCTCTATTGCTGAGCCACACCCCAGCCTCTCACTGGGGGATTTTATGAAGGTGCTCTACTGCAGAGTCATGTCCTCAGTCCCTCACTGGAGGATTCTAGGCAGGCCATCTACTTTGGAGTCATTCCATTTCTATACTTTCCCATTGTTATATTTTCTTTGGTGATGTCCCAATCTACACAACAGTCGTGATTTAGCCAACTAGATTCCATTCTTTTGAATATCTAGGGCTGTGAGATGTTGACCTCTTTTCCTTATGAAGTATCAGCCTCAGGTATTGTCCTAGTTTACTTTCTATTGCTATGATAAAGGCCATGATCAAAAGGAACTTGGGTAGAAAAGGGTTTATTTGGGTTACATGCCACAGTCAATCTGTTGTGTGACACTATTCCTGGGAAGACATGAATAAATATCTACTTACTCCTGGTCAGAAACCATCAAGAGACTGAAGTGCAGATAGAATCAAAGGATTTTAGTAAATCAATGAGTTTTATTGGGTTACTTATAGGGATATAGGTGAGGAACTTCTTACAGGAGCAGAAATGACTCAAAGACTGTTGCATCACTTAAGCCCACACCAGCATTAGTGACAGCTCATACACTAAAAGCCTGGAGATCACTGCACAGCTTGCAGGCAGCTCAACAGGTTGAAGAGTGAGTGTCCTTTCTGAGTAGTTCAGTTGGCCGGAGCCTCTTCCAGGAAGCTGAACTTGCTTTTGTTTATTCTGGGCAGTTTAAATTGGTTCCTGCTTCTTGCAGGTGGCTGGTTTAACTTGAACGTCTTCTAAACAGCTGAGTTTGTCTAAGAGTGGCTCTTAAATCTTTGCTTATATACTCTTGGACAGGAGGGGCCTAATGGATTTGGTCAGTTTCAGGGACTTCCTGAAGCTAATTTGAGTTATATAGTTCCTGTCTTAATAATGAACTTCTGTCAGGGGTAGAATGTTTCACATCCCCATACAATATCTATCTGTTGTTTCATCTTTTTATAAATACCCTAAAATATATTATTGTTGTCTCATTTCCCTTTTATATCCTATGTCCGAAGAAGTTTTTCTCCGAGATGGAAGTTTTAAATCTCAGATGAAACTGTTACTGAACACATTAAAGCCAAGCCAAGGCAGGAATCTGAAGGCAGGAACTGAAGCAGAGAACATGGAGAAATGATACTTACTGGCTTGGTCTCCATGACTTCCTCAGCCTGCTTGCTTATAAAATGCAGGACCATCTTCCCTGGGGTGGCACTGCCCACAGTTTGCTGAGCCCTCCCACATCAATCATTAATCAAGGAAATGTCCTTCAGACTTGCCTATAGGTAATCTGATGGAGGCATTTTCTCAATTGGGGCTCCTCTCCCAAGGTAACTGTAGCTTTATGTCAAGTTGGCAAAAATGATGATGATGATGATGATAATGATGATGATAAGTTAAATAGGATATGTATTATTATAGAACACAATGTGGACTTGGATTATCTCCTCTCAGAAGGTCGCCATAGCCCTCTCCAGGCCCCTAAACTGTCTCCCAGATCAGATAGTCCTACCACACCCAGACTTGGCAGTCCATATCAGGTTACATGACACTGTCCCCAAGATACTGTGTTACTATAATTTGATTTACTACTTAGTTCACACATTACTTTCCTTTAAGGCTCCTGTGTATGCACATGCACATGTGTGTGTGGTGTGTGCCTACTATATGTGTATTCCATGCACACATGTGTGTACAGGCCAGAGGTCAACTTCAAGTGTCTTTCTCAACCACTCTCCACCTTATATTTTGAGATGGAATCTCTTACTGAACCTGGAATTTCCTGACTTGACAAATCTGGCTGGCTGCTGAACCCCAGGGATCCTCCGTTCTCATCCTGTGAATCATGAGTTCCTCGTCAGCAGCACTGGTATTACAGGCACACACTACCACTGTGGCTGCTCGATATGGGGTCTGGTGCTTGAACCTGAATCCCCATGCTGTGTGGCAAGCACTTTACAAACCGAGCCTCTTCCCAGTTTCCTTAGTCTCTTGGCCTCACCTCCTCCCACTCCTCCTCTTCTCCTCCTCCCTCCTCTTCCTTTTCTTTGTGTGTGCTATGTGCCATGGCATGTGTATATGGAAGTCAAATCAAGCTTTGTGGCATTGATTTTTTTCTTTCACCTTGCTACCCAGTATAGTAGGAAATTACCAATACGGAGTCAGGTAGAAATATAAGGGTATTTAATAGGGAAAAGCCTTACTTACAGAGTGAACCAGCCAGCCGGTGGTAGTCTGTACAGCAAGAAGCAAAGAGAAACCGAAACCGAAAACGCAGACCCCCTACTCACTCTGACCACACCCTCACAAGCCTTTTGACTGTAACTTTCCGGCAGCAGCGGCCAGGGGAAGCCTCTGCTGAAAGCCGAAACTTACTCACCTCTAGGCAGCTAGAAACTGGGTGGATGGTTCTGAGCAGCTCAGCTGCCGTGGGTCGGCTGCTAGCCGGCAACGCCTGTGGAGAGAGGGTGCTTTCCGGGCCTAGGCGGCGGGCCCGATGGAACCCACAGCCTGTCCCAAATGGGGTGTGGGTTTCCAATATCCCGATTCTGACACCAGATATAGTAGGAAATTACCAATACGGAGTCAGGTAGAAATATAAGGGTATTTAATAGGGAAAAGCCTTACTTACATAGCGAACCAGCCAGCCAGTGGTAGTCTGTACAACAAGAAACAAAGAGAAACTAAAACCGAAAATGCAGACCCCCTACTCACTCTGACCACGCCCTCACAAGCCTGTTCAGGTATTCCTGTAGCCAGCCCCTAAGAAGGCATGGCTACAGCTTCCCCTACAACCCAGGATAAAGCTCAGGCTCCTGGGTTTGTGTAGCAAGTACCTTTACCATCTCACATCTCTACATCTGTAGAGCCATCTCCCAGGCCCTTAGGCTTTTCTTTATAGGGTATTTCTAGCAATCCAATATGACTCACAGAAAGAGAGCAAGTGAGAGCACACGGATGCTGGGGGGGGGGTTGGGGATGCGGGGGCAAACCAGCTGTTGGAATTCATGTGTGCTTGTCTGGAGGAAATTTAAGATTTCAGAGATGTGAAGGAAAATCGTGTCCATGTGGGATGCTTACGATAATAGATTTACAGCTCCTCTATTCAGTGCCTCTCTACTTGCTTATTAGATCTGTAAATTGTTACTTAAAGGTAAATTTTTCAGATTGATTTAGTTTGCACACTCCCTCTGAGAATCACGCACATTCCCAGAGGCCATAGAGCAGTGAGTATGGCCTGAGTAAATTAAACTTGTTTAAAACCATAGGTAAATGTGCAGGTCTCTATCCACTCATGAACAAGTCAAACCCTGTGAAAAGCCAGGGAGATGCATTGCAAGCATGCATCAAGGAAGATACTTGTAGAGACAGGGTGCAGGGCAACCAGGGTATGCCTGGGAGATGATGAGTGTACTGCCTACCAAAGGTGCAGGGCCTGACATGTGGGGGACAGGGGGTGGTGAGTTAGAATATAATGCTCAGGCTCATTTGTGTGAATTTACAAGTACTAATTGATTGTTGATGATTCTATAGAAGTTCAAATAAAAAGTAATTAAGCCATTTGTTGAATAAGTTCTCCCAATATCTACAATAATGAGGAGGGGTGAAGAAGAACACTGTGCTTGTGGACATGCTGTCTGGATAGGTATCTAATGAAAATGATATTGTCAATATGATGGCACTAGACTCTCCATGAAAATAAATCACTGGGCATGACTGTGATTAGGTAAAGAGAGGTAGAAAGAATCACCCTGAAATGTAGGTAGCGTATTCCATGGTTTTATGCATAAAAAGGAAGAAGAGGGCTGTGAGATGACTCAGGAGCATTTACCACAAACCTTGGATCTGAGTTTAGTCCTTGGGATTCTTGCGGTATAACAACTTGCAAAAGGTATTCTCTGAACTCCAAATGTATGCCAAGACACAGCTCTCCCCACACCACCCCCAACACACAAAATCAATGTAGTGAACATTTGTTTAAGGGAAAGTGCAATGAGCAATGAGCTCTCCCTCCCTCCCTCCCTCCCTCCTCCCTCCCTCCCTCCCTCCCTCCCTCCCTCCCTCCCCCTGCCTGCCTCCCTCCCACTCTCGCCCCCCCTCAGACATAATGTCAGTAGCTGCCTCATTCCTGAAGCTATGCTTCCTCCTCAAAAGGTGAGCCAAAAGCAAGTCTTTTCTTTCTTATTCTGTTTTTGTCATGGCAGTGAAAAAGTTAACTAACAGAGACAGTAGACAATGTCCGATCTGTTTCACATTGCTTTGAGCTCAAATACTTGATAAACTGTATATGCAATTCTGGACATACTAATTAACTTCCTGTCTCCAACTCTCAGCTTATAAAATGGGGACAGTCATATAAAGTACAGTTTGACAGTCATAAAGATTTATATGAATGCCTGTCATACCCCCAGGGTAGTGGAAGTACTCAACAGGCAAGCAAACAATACTAGGCACATTTATATATTTATAATATACACATTGCCATACGGATGTTTTTGGAAATAAAGGAGAAAATTACTCCTACTCATTGAGATACCATTTCATTGAGAATGAAGACAGGAATGTAAAATGATAAAGTAAAAAGGTGAGCTAGGATTGTATCCGGTAGATCACTTGCCTAGATAGCATGAAGCTCTAGGTTTAATTCCCCAGTACAGGGGTGGGGGTGGGACAAGGAATGGATTTATTTCACTAGTGATATTGTTAATCATTTGTATCTTCTTGCAGAGGATACAAATTTGGTTCCCAGAACTCACTGCAGGTAAGTCACAGTCACATGTAACTCCATCTCAAGAGGAGTATCTGACACCCTCTTCTGGCCTCTGTAGGTACCTACACTCACGTGTGCATACTTATCAGATGGAAGGAGGAAGAAAGACATGCAAATGCGTGATGAAAAAATACAAAACATAGCCTCCAAGACGAGAAGCTGTAGTGAGTGTGAGCCATTCATGAAAACATTCCATGTTCCCTCATACTAATCCAAATTATCTGGAATGTACTGGAGTGTATTGGTTTCTTTCTTTCCTTTTTATTTATTTTATTTTTTTAAATTTTATTAGTTCAAATTAGGAACAGGCTTGCTTCAGATCCACATCATCCTGGGCCAGGCCTAGGCCCTTCCCCATGTGTCTAGGTCAAGAGAGCATCCCTTCATATGGGATGGGCTCTCAAAATCCCTTCTATTTTTTAAGACCTTACATATTTAATACAGCGCATTACCCCTGTACAAATGGAAAAAAATTAAGTTCAACATTTCTAGAACAATATGGCTGTTAATTTTTGTATAATGCCAACTGAACACAGTAAACTGGGATACTTTTTTCCAAAGTTGACAGCATAGCTAAAGTTTCCAAAAATTCATATATATATATATATATATATATATATATATATATATATATATACCAATAATGGCAGTATGTTATGCATCAATAGCAGCAACAGCTTTTCCAGGTTCTGCAGTCATTTAAACAAAATTGTAGAGGCATCCAGCACTCTCCATTAAAAAAAAAGTAAAAAAACAAAATCCCAGAAAAACAGCACCGTTTTTTTTTTTTTTAAATTAGCTTCTTAATCATCATCTGGAAGGAAACCATTCTGAGCAACATCATTAAAAACAGCTCTGATAAAGCACTGTCATTACTATGTATCATAAAGCAGGTCCACATATGAGTGAGTACATATCATGTTTGTCTTTTTGTGATTGGGTTACCTCACTCAGAATGGTTTCTTTGAGTTCCATCCATTTTCCTGCAAATTTCAAGATTCCATTGTTTTTTTCTGCTGAGTAGTACTCCATTGTGTAAATGTACCACAATTTCTCTATCCATTCTTCAGTTGAGGGGCATCTGGGCTGCTTCCAGTTTCTGGCTATTACAAATAATGCTGCTATGAACATGGTTGAACAGATGTCCTTGTTATATGAATGTGCTTCTTTTGGGTATATGCCTAGGAGTGGAATTGCTGGATCTTGTGGTAGATTCATTCCCATTTTCTTGAGGAGTCGCCATACTGATTTCCAAAGTGGCTGTACAAGTTGGCACTCCCACCAGCAGTGGAGGAGTGTTCCTCTTTCTCTGCATCCTCTCCAGCATAAACTGTCATTGGTATTTTTGATTTTAGCCATTCTGACAGGAGTAAGATGGTATCTCAGAGTTGTTTTGATTTGCATTTCCCTGACGGCTAAGGATGTTGAACACTTTCTTATGTATCTTTCAGCCATTTTAGATTCCTCTATTGAGAATTGTCTATTTAGTTCTGTATACCATTTTTTAATTGGATTGTTTGGTGTTTTTGAGAATAGCTTTTTGAGTTCTTTGTATATTTTGGAGATCAGCCAAAATATCATCATCTGTCAGATGTGGGGTTGGTGAATATCTTTTCCCAGTCTGTGGGCTGCCATTTTGTCTTGCTGACTGTGTACTTTGCCTTACAGAAGCTTCTCAGTTTCAGGACGTCCCATTTATTAATTGTTGATCTCAGTGTTTGTGCTACTGGTGTTATGTTCAGGAAGCGGTCTCCTGTACCGATTAATTCAAGGTATTTCCCACTTTATCTTCTAATAGGTTCAGTGTGGCTGGATTTATGTTGAGGTCTTTCATCCATTTTGACTTAAGTTTTGTGCAGGGCGATAGGCTTGGGTCTATCTGTAGTCTTCTACATGTTTGCATTCAGTTATGCCAGCACCATTTGTTGAAGATGTTCTCTTTGTTCCAGAGTATATATTTGGATTGTTTGTCAAAAATCAGGTATTCATAGGTGTGTGGGTTAATTTCAGGGTTTTCAACTCTATTCCATTGGTCTACCTGTCTATTTTTGTGCCAATACCAAGCTGTTTTCAGGACTATAGCTCTGTAATAGAGCTTAAAGTCAGGGATGGTGATGCCTCCAGAAGTTCCTCTATTGTACAGGGTTGTTTTGGCTATCCTGGGTCTTTTGTTTCTCCATATAAAGTTAAGAATTGTTCTTTCAAGGTCAGTGAAGAAATGTGTTGGGATTTTGATGGGGATTGCATTGAATCTGTAGATTGCTTTTGGCAAGATTGCCATTTTTACTATGTTGATCCTGCCTATCCAAGAGCATGGGAGATCTTTCCATTTTGGGTATCTTCTTTAATTTCTTTCTTTAGAGACTCAAAATTCTTATGGTACAGGTCTTTCACTTTTTTGGTTAGTGTTACTCCAAGGTATTTTATGTTGTTTGTGGCAATTGTAAAGGGTGATGCTTCTCTGGTTACTTTCTCCACCAATGTGTCATCCATATATAGTAGGGCTACAGATTTTTTTGAGTTAATCTTGTGCCACTTTGCTGAAGGTGTTTTTCAGCTGTAGGAGTTCCCTGGTTGAGTTTTTGGGGTCACTTATGTAGAGTATCATAACATCTGCAAATAGTGAGAGTTTGACTTCTTCCTTTCCGATTTGTATTCCCTTGATCTCCTTTTGTTGTCTTATTGATCTAGCTAGAACTTCAAGGACAATATTGAAGAGGTATGGAGAGAGTGGACAGCCTTGTCTTGTACCTGATTTTAGAGGAATTGCATTGAGTTTCTCTCCATTTAATTTGATGTTGGCTGTTGGCTTGCTGTATATTGCTTTTATTATGTTGAGGTATGTTCCTGTTATCCCTGATTTCTCCAGGACCTTTATCATGTAGGGATGTTGGATTTTGTCAAAGGCTTTTTCAGCATCTAGTGATCATCTAGATGATCATGTGTTATTTTTCCTCAGTCTGTTTATATGGTGGATTACATTGATGGATTTTCATATGTTGAACCATCCTTGCATCCTTGGGATGAAGCCTACTTAATCGGGATGGATGATTTCTCTGATGTGTTCTTGGATTCTATTTGCCAATTGAGAATTTTTGTGTCAATGTTCATGAGAGATATTGGTCTGTAGTTCTCTTTCTTAGTTGTGTCTTTGTGTGGCTTGGGTATCAAGGTTTTTGTGGCCTCCTAAAAAGAGTTTGGTAATGACCTTTCTGCTTCTATCGTGTGGAATACTTTGAGGAGAATTGGTATTAGCTGTACTTTGAATTTCTGGTAGAATTCTGCACTGAAGCCATCTGGCCCTATGCTTTTTTTTTGGTTGGGAAACTTCTAATGACTGCTTCAATTTCATTAGAGGTTATAGGTCTATTTAAGTTGCTTATCTGTTCTTGATTTAATTTTGGAAAGTGAAATCTGTCCAGAAAATTGTCCATTTCCTTTAGATTTTCAAATTTTGAGGAATATAGGTTTTCAAAGTATAACCTGATGATTCTCTGGATTTCCTCTGTGTCTGTTGTTATGACCCACTTTTCATTCCTGATTTTATTAATTTGCATGTTCACTCTTTGTTGTTTGGTAAGTTTGGATAAAGGTTTGTCTATCTTGTTGATTTTCTTGAAGAACCAACTTTTTGTTATATTGATTCTTCGTATTGTTCTTCTAGTTTCCATTTTATTGATTTCAGCCCTCAATTTGATTATTTCCTGGAGTCTGCTCCTCCAGGGTGTATTGGCTACTTTGTTTTCTAAAGCTTTCAGTTGTGTTGTTAATCTCTAGTGTGATTATTCTCCTGTTTCTTCATGTGGGCTTTTAGCGCTATTAACTTTCCTCTTAGCACTGCTTTCAAAGTATCCCATAGGTTTGGATATGTTGTGTCTTCATTCTCATTGAATTCTAGGAAATCTTTAATTTCTTTTTTTATTTCTTCCTGGACCCATTAATTGTGCAATTAGGTGTTAGTTAATTTCCATGAGTTTGTAGGTTTTATGTAGTTCTTGTTGTTGTTGAATTCTAATTTTAAAGCATGGTGGTCTGATAAGACACAGGGGGTTATTTCAATTTTTTTGTACTTGTTAAGGTTTGCTATGTTGCCAAGAATGTGGTCCATTTTAGAGAAGGGTCCATGTGGTGCTGAGAAGAAGGTAAATTGTTTTGTATTTGGGTGGAATGTTCTATAAATATCTGTTAAGTCCAATTGCGCCATAACTTCTATTAGTTCTTTTATTTCTTTGTTAAGTTTCTGTCTGGTGTTCCTGTCCAGTGGGTGAGAGTGGGGTATTGAAATCTCCCACTATAAGTGTGTGCGGTTTTATGCGTGATTTGAGTTTTAGTAAACTTTCTTTTACAAACGTGGGTGCCTTTGTATTTGGGGCAAAAATGTTCAGAATTGAGACTTCATCCTGATGGATTTCTCCTGTGATGAGTAGGAAATAATCTTTTTCATCTCTTTTGACTGATTTTAGTTTAAAGTCCAATTTGTTGGATATTAGGATTGCTACCCCTGCTTGTGTCTTGGGTCCATTTGATTGGGAGATCTTTCCCCAACCTTTAATTCTTAGGTACCGTCTATCTTTGAGGTTGAGGTGAGTTTCTTGTATGCAGCAGAAGGAAGGATTCTGTCTTCTTATCCATTCCGCTAATCTGTGTCTTTTTATAGAGGAGTTAAGACCATTAATGTTGATGGATATTAATGACCATTGATTATTGTTCATTCTTGTTTGTTTTTGATTTGGTGATGGTGGCAAGATTATGTGTGGGATTCTATCCCTTTTTTCTTTTGACTGTTGGTAAGTTGGGATTATCTATTGCCTATGTTTTTCTGGTTGTAGCTAACTTCCCTGGGTTGCAGTTTACCTTCCAGTACTTTCTGTAGGGCTGGATTTGTGGATATGTATTTTTTCAATCTGGTTTTATCATGGAATATCTTGTTTTCTCTATATATAATGATTGAAAGCTTTGCTGGGTATAGTAGTCTGGGCTGGCATCCATGGTCTCTTAGTGTAGGTAGAATATCGATCCAGGACCTTCTGGCTTTCAGAGTTTCCAAGGAAAAGTCAGGTGTGTTTCTGATAGGTTTGCCTTTATTTGTTACTTGACCTTTTTCTTTTGCTGCTCTTAATATTTTCTCTTTGTTGTGTATGGTTGGTGTTTTGATTATTATGTGGCGAGGTGACCTTTTTTTTTTTTGGTCCAGTCTATCTGGTGTTCTGTAGGCTTCTTGTATTTTCATTGGCATGTCTTTCTTTAGGTTGGGAAAGTTTTCTTCTACGATTTTGTTGAATATGTTTTCTGAGCCTTTGAGTTGGATTTCTTCACCTTCTTCTATACCTATTATTCTTAGGTTTGATCTTTTCACAGTATCCCATATTTCCTGGATATTTTGTGTTAGGGATTTGTTGGACTTAAGATTTTCTTTGGTTGATGAATCTATTTCCAATAGTGTGTCTTCAACTCCTGAGATTCTGTCTTCCATCTCTTGTATTCTGTTGGTTATGCTTACATCTGTAGTTCCTGATTGTTTACCCAGCTTTTCTATTTCCAGCATTGCCTCAGATTGTGCTTTCTTTATTGTCTCTATTTCAGTTTTTAGGTCTTGAACTGTTTCTTGTATTTTTTGGTTGGTTTTGTCTTCAATTTCTTTAAGGGATTTTCTCATGTCCTCTTTGAGGTCCTCTTTTTCCTGAAGATGTTTTTAAGGTCATTTTCTTCTGGTTCATCTGCATTGTGATGTTGAGGTCTTACTGGTGTATGGTTCCTAGTCTCAGGTGGTGTCATATTGGGTTTTTGTTGTTGGATGTGCTTTTACCTGTCCTCTTCTCATCCTTTCTTCTGGTGGGTGTAGCAAGTGTTTCTTGTTCTCCTGGTATGTGTGGGACCACAGTTCCCTTCTGGTAGATGCAAACAGATCCAATACTCTGATGTCGGTCCTCTTCTTGTGGATAGAGGTGTCACTGTTACCCGGGTGTTGGCAATGTTCAGGTGTGCCGGGTCCCTCGGGGCTGGCTGTTGGAGGCAGAGCTGTCACCAGGCCTCTGGGTGTCGTATCCCGCTGCCAAACTCTGTATGGCAAGCGGGTCATTTGTGTCAGATGACTCTGAGCAGCAACGACTAGCAGCAGCTGGAAACAGTTCCTGGCCTACCTGGGCCTGTAGATGGAGGCCGGGGTGTCTCTGGGTGTTAGGTGTTTATAACCTGCCACTGCTGAACTGCATCTGGCACGTTGGTGGCTTGCCTCAGATGACTCTGAGCTGGATGACGAACCGGAACTGGAAACAGTTCCTGGCCTACCTGGGCCTTCGGATGGAGGCCGGGCTCCCTCTGGGTGTTAGGTGTTTATAACCTGCCACTGCTGAACTGCATCTGGCACGTTGGTGGCTTGCCTCAGATGACTCTGAGCTGGATGACGAACCGGAACCGGAAACAGTTCCTGGCCTACCTGGGCCTGTGGATGGAGGCCGGGCTGCCTCTGGGTGTTCGGTGTTGGTAACCCGCCACCGTATTGTTTTTCTAATATGTATTTAATTAATTCATTAATTACTTGGCATAAGGGCTAAGCTGCATGCTGTTTAATTAAAGCAAAGGGCACACTGACAACAGATATCTAAAATGTTCAGATATAAGAAAGTGGTAGGAAACCAAATGCTGAACAACTTAGTGAGATTTAGATTAATGAGTTGGGAGAATGTGTCCCTTGTTTTTCCTACATAAGCTTATCTAATGTGCAATGGATATAGATATAGACTCTCTCTCTCCCTCATAGCTCTGTTTCTCTAGACAACTGTGACTCATGCATTGGGATTCTTTTTTTATGTTTAGAATCATATACCATTCATCATTCTAGCAGACTGTCTACCATTTAACTACTGCTTACACTAATTTTAATATTCAAATGATTTTAATAATATTCAAACAATTTTAAATGTGTTCATTCAAAGACCTTGCCACCTAGATGATGGCACCATTGAGAAGTGACTGGATCATGAGAACATTAATTTAGTCATTGACGAAGTCATAGCTGAATGAGCTACAAGGACACAAGACCTGATGACCTTGTCAGAGTAAGCGATCATCTCAGGATGTGCCTTGGGAAGGTAGATCTTCTCCCCAGTCTGTCTCTCTCTGTTTCTCTCTCTCTCTCTCTCTCTCTCTCTCTCTCTCTCTCTCTCCCCCCCCCCCCGTCTGTCTGGATCCATAAGGTGAGTATCTTATTCCATGGTGCCTACATATTTCTTTAGTCTCATCACAAACCCACTGCAATGAAGATGGCTAAAATTTATGAAGTCTTTCCTCCTTTAAGTTATTTACCTCAGGGATTTTGTTGAGTGGTGAAGGTTGACTAATACACACGGACAGGGTAAATTTTCCCTTAACTGTTTTCATCCATCTAAACCCTGTCTCATCAAGGAGGTGACTCCTATAATTAACTAGATTTTGGGGTTCCTGCCAGTGCCTGGAAGGAGGTGCATGGATGCTGTGTGAGCAACCCTGGAATTGGGGCGGGGGGGGGGGGGAGCCAGTCTGAGTAGAAGGTTGACAGCAGAATGACAGCCTAACTTTTAACTCTTATTCCCTCTGCTAGCAGATGAAACACACAGTTAATTTCTAGAAACGTGGCTGCTGGGGTGGCAGCTGAGGGAAATCAAAGGCTCAGCAGGTCCCCATAATTCATACTCATTTTGTGTAGCCAGAGTGGATGATGGGATGGCAGGGTATAAAAAAGTCCCCAGCTCTTGTGAGCACACCGCTGTGTTGAGGCCCATCCCACTGCTCTGTCTCCATCTGCATGCATGCCCAGGGCCAGCCAAAATCTGGATTCGTGCAGGGAAAGTAAATGGCAATACCCACTCTTCACTTGCTCAGGCTGCTGAGGCAGCTGGCGAAGACAAGTGACCCAGTTCTACCATCTAATCGGTATTGTCTGCACCTCGGGAGCATCCTTCTCTGAGGGACGCTCATTGTGATCCATTCTATTTACCCACAAACGCCAGAATTTACTTCCGAGGAGCTACACATGATAACACTCTCCCTGTGTCAAAGACTTTTATTTGAGATGAAAGACTCAACAGTGCCAGGCTCGTCTGATTAGAGCTGTAAGTTCTGTGATTATCCTCAGAATACAGACAGGGCTTCAATTGTGGCTTTGTTCTTTTCCTCCCCTCAAGGCTGGTAAGCTGAGAGCTCAGCTTATTCCCCAAGACAGCCTTGTGCTGGGTAGTTGCTCAATTGATCAATGTCATGCAGGTTCACAGATACATATTTTTTTCTGTTTGTGTGTGTGTGCATAGTGTGCATGTGTGCATACACACACACAGATAAATAGACTGATTGATAGATGAATAGATAAGCAGTTAGTATTGGTTACTTTCTCACTGTAGGGTCTAATATACCAGCCGTCTATGAGAAGTACTATTTTCCTTTACCTTTATGGGAAGAGTGTAAAGAGTTCTCAGAACTATGATGATAAAACCAAATAGAGAGCAGAGTACCACTTCAACTTCTTCCTAGGAGGAGGGCCATGCCATAGAGACATTAGATGTAAACTGGGGAGAGGCTCTGTTGCTATGGTGCTTGCACTGTAAATATGGAGACCTGAATTTGACCCCTAGAACTTATGGGAAAAGCCAGACATAGTGGCATGTGCTTGCCATTCCAGTGCTGGTGAGGGAGAGACAAAAAGATCTTTGAGCCTCACTGGTCAGACACCCTAGCCTAATGGGCAAGTGCCATGTTCAGTGAGAGACCCAATCTCAAAAAAAGATGGATTACTCCTGAGGAATTAGGCACAAGGTTGTCCTCTGGCCTTCTTCACATACACATAGATTAGCATACATATATACACATTACAGATTCAAATATTCACCCACCCATAGTATTAGATATTTTTCAGTTTGTGTGATAAAATATTGTGGCAAAAGAAACTCAAGGAAGAAAGAGTTTATTTGACTCACAGTTTCAGAGTATAGAGCCTATCATTGCGGAGAAGGCATGGCCACAGTTAGGAAGACTATGGCAGGAAGTAGCTGATCACAATTTGATCTACACACAGGAAAGGGAAAGAGAGAGAGAGAGAGAGAGACAGAGACAGAGACAGAGACAGAGACAGAGAACAGGAAGTGGAGTGAGAGTATAAACTTTTAAATCCCACCTCCAGTGAAGTATTTCCTCTAGCAAGACTCCTCTTCCTAACGGTCCCACAACATTCCCAAACACCCAATTAGGGGTGGGGTGTTGAAATAAATGAGCCTATGAGGGACATTTGTCATGCAAACAACCACACCTCTGCAAACAAAGATACTAGATGCAACACTTAGACTTGAGATGAAGGTGGGTTTTCCTCAAGGAAGAGTCATTTCCAGGCGGCTATCCTATGGTTCATTCTGGGATCTCTTCCTAGAGTGATCAGTCCAAATCCCTAAAATGAATGTATGATTCAGAGATACTGCAAGATACTGGTGCTTTAAGAAGCCACGTGATGGCTGGGGAGATGACCCAGTGGGTGAGAATGCTTGCTATACAAGCTATGAGGACCTGAATTCAAATGTCCAACAGCAATGTAAAAAGCTGTATATTGTCATATGCACACTACCACCCCAGTGCCATGGGAGTTAGAGTGCAGAAGAGACAGCAGGGCTTGCTGGAGCCAGTCTAGTCTCAGCCTTTAGTGAGAGACACCATCCCAAGAGAATGAGGTAGATAGTGACAGATCAGGACGTCTGGTATCCTCTTCTGAAGCATATCCTGAGTGCACACACAGGGACATATATCATACCTCCACCCACCACACACATACACCTCCAAAGCCCCACAGGAAGAAACTTGTGTATTTCCAACAAAGGAAATAAGCACAATACCTACTGAGATTACCATCCTCAGACCCAGTGGGAATGATTGACAAGGAGGAGCCACAAGAAGCAAGTAATAGGAATGTTAGTAGAGCATCCTTTGTGGCAGCCCCAGCATAACCATCCATTTCGAAGGGATGGAGAGGAGGGAAAGGGCACAGTGGCCGTTAACAGACACTAGCACAGATGAAGAGGCAGGAGTGGCTGCGGGTGGGGTGGAGCCCAGCAGGGGCAGCTGTAGCTTGAGATCTTCAATGATCTCTGAGATGGAGTGTGAGACACTCCATGAAGATAGCAGCAGGTGGGAGTCAGGGGAAGTTTGGGAGATCAGAGACTTCCTCTCTATCTGATTATATCCTACTATCAACCTTTAAAACCCAGTTCCAAGGGTACTTCTCAAAAGGTTCTGTTTTTAGAAGTGGGTCATCTTCCTCCCAACTCCCCAAGCTCCCAGAGCTCTTAACCTTATTGCACACATTATCTTCTGAGTTATACTTTAGTTGCCTGTGGTCTGTTCAACTCAATTAGTGTTTTTCTAGACCACCATTACTGGTAGTCCCATTCTTTTCCATTTAGCATCTTCTAGAATGTATGTAATTGGTGGAAGAGGCACTGTGTCTCAATTTTCCTTATGATATAGCCAGGATGATTCTCTAATAATTAAAATGGTGTGTGTGTGTGTGTGTGTGTGTGTGTGTGTGTGTGTGTGTGTGTGTGTGGTGCATGGAGACAAGAAGTTAATACTTGATATGTTCCTCAATCAATTTCCACATAATATTTTGAGACATCTTTCACCAAATCTGGCATTTTCTGTTTCAGCTAGGCCAACAGTCTCAACCTGTGGGTTGTGATTGTCAGAGAACATATTTCCAATGGTATTAGGAGCTGAAACACTGATCAGTAGCAAAATAACAGTTATGAAGCAGCAGTGAAAATAATTTTATGGTTTGGGGGTGGTCACCACAACACGAGGAGCTGTATTAAAGGGTCAATGCATTAGGAAGGTTGAAAACCACTGAGCTAAACTGATTGCCCCCAAAGCCCTGGAATCTAATCACCTTCACATCCCTAGCAAGGGCATACCCATGTTTTTATAGGAGTTCTGGGGAGCTGAACACTGATCCTGAGGCTTGCTTGTCAGGAACTTTATTGACTGAGCTTTCTCCCCAGCTCAGATTTTATTTCTAAATTGGCTATCTGCCTAATGATAGCAGAGAGAAGCAGAGGAGGTGGAGGGGGAGGAATTGTCCCTTGAGGAAAAAAAATCATTGTGGTGGCTTTGGATTTCAACACAGTCTGGTTCTCTCAGGAGAGGTCAACCCTTGCTCACAATGTGTGAGCAACTGCTGCTGCAGGGAGGGACATGGTCAAAGGATGGGAGTCACCCCATCTTCAGGAAATGCCCTTGACAAGGTTGGCTGTGTCCTCTGTCTGCTGTGCTGTGACTTTTGCTTCACCTGTATTCATGATAGTCATAGGCCAGCAGAAGATATGAAAGGCAGGAGGCCCAGTCCAGAGGCTAGTAGGTGAAGGGGAGGGGATGGAGCCTCTGGGGGAGGAAGCAGCACCTCCCTGGACTAATTAAACCCTTTGGTCTCTGCCTCACCCCCAGCCCTGGAGTATTAGCAAGGCTGAATCAGCTCCCTGCCAAGGCCAAGCTGCCTCTCTTTTTTCCTGCTTGATTTGCCTAATGGAAGCTGACAGTGAAGTTCAACCATGATTGTCAGGTTTCAGTAGGAACCTGGGGGGGGGGCACACAGACATTTGAAGAATAAAAATAGCTCACATAATGAGATCCTTTATTTAGCTGAACAATTTCTTTAATGACTCACCCCCCCACACACACATATACACACAAGTTGGGCACACAGACATCTGATTTTCTAGAGTCCTTGACGATGTCCTGTGAAAAAGATGGAAAGTCATTTACTACTGGAGGTGGACAGTGCTCCCAACTCTCCTCTATGTGGTCTCCCCATTCCCCATCTCTTTCAATGTACCCAAGTGCAATGCATGCAGTCAGGAAAAGTTATACACCTTGCCCCAAGTTAATCACAGCTACTCAGAGTAGCACATTTATATTTTTATTTTTCAAGATTTGTTATTAATGTTATCTGTTTATACATAACAATTGGTTTATTATGACATTTTCATACACATTACCAAGCAGTACATGAATGAAGAAAATACTTCTTCCTTCTCCATTAGCCATTAAGTAACTATAGATTCTCAGGGATGGGGAGAACTCCTGAGCCCTTCACCACTAGCTACTACCAATTGCCTACAGATCCCTGTGACCCTTCTCTCCTCTCTCTACAATGGAATGTTGACAGGCTCAATCTTGCTCAGGACTTAGAAAGGCAATACCAGTGCTGTGAATTCAAGATCGCAAACTCTGGATATTCAATTAGACACCTAGGTGAGTAGAACTTGGCAATGAGAGGAGATGGGGAAATCAAGAACTTAGTGGAAGCTTTAAGCAAATATTTCATCTAGCCTTTCCATGTATGTCAGACCTTATAGAGTAAAAATCCAAGGAGTTTCAGGATAGAACCTAGGCAGCCACCGGATGGAGACTAGAATAAGATCTGAGGAGTTCCAGGAAGTTTTTTGTTTTTGTTTTGTTTTTTTTTTTTTTACAGCAAACAAATGAGATGTAGTTAAGCATAGGAAATATTTAACAGACCGGGTACTTCTGAGACTATGACAAAGATATGTAACTATTTTATTAATAGGAAAAAGGGGAGAGATGAAGGGAGGGAAAGTGGAAGAGAGAGGGGAAAGGAGAGATGGAGGAAAAAAGGAAAGTAAGGAGAAGGGAGGGACGAAAAGGGGAAACAAGGAAGGAGAGAAGGGTGAGAAGAGGAAAAGGAGGGTTAGAAGAGGAGGGAGTAGGGGATGAAGAGGAGAGAGAGTGAAGAAAGGAAGAATAAAAGAAGTGAGGGATGAAGGAGAGCAGGGAAAATAGATGGATAGAGGAGATGGGAAGGAAAGAAGGCTAGCAAGATGGAAGATACTAAAGAGAGGAGGGATGGAAGAGAGAACAGAGGCATAGAGGAAGAGAGAGGGAGAAAAGAAGGAGAAGCAGAGAAGGAAGGAAGATGGGAAGAATAAAGAGAGAGGAAGGGTAAGGAAACAAGGGCGGGGAGACAAATGATAGAAACCCAGGATCCAGCTATGAAGCAAAATGAAATAGGAGTGCTTTTGACTCACCAGTAGTGTTCCCTGTAAAGCAGAGATAAATCACTTTAGTCTACATGCCAAAGAATTCATTCTTTTGACAGGCATTACTCCCAGGGATGAAATGCGATCCCAGAACACCTCTCTAGCTCTGCAAACTCAGAAATTTATGCAGCTACAATGAAAGAATGCTTTTCACATTTTGCTCGTTTACCCGAGTTCAAGTTTGAGAATGGGTCTATAGACAAAGTGAAGACATCCTCACTCAGGTTTTGAGAAAGAATGTGTATGTCTTCCATCTTGTTCACGTAAAAGCATCGCTATAGTTACAGAAGCTGGGTAAAGAAGAGAGCAGTGGGGGGAAGGGAAGATGTCCCGGTGGTAAGGGATCAGAATATCTGCCAAAACGCACATAAGAAGAAAGGGGATTTAAACGTATCATTAAAAACCATAAGCATAAGTAAGAAGCACTCTTCAAAATACACATTTTTGATAGAAGCAATGCTGGAGGTAATGATAATTGTACATATTTGTGATCTCAGCCCTTCAGCAGCAAAGGCAAGGAGGTCTCAAGCTCTAGATCCCAGGGAAAGGCAGTAATAATGGGCTAGAGATGGAGCTCAATTGATAGAGTGCTTCACTAACACACATCATAGGTCATGGGTTTTACACCTGACTAACACACATAGGCCATGGGTTTTACACCTGACTAACACACATAGGTCATGGGTTCCATACCTGACTAACACACATAGGCCATGGGTTTTATAAATGACTAACACACATAGGTCATGGGTTTTACACCTGACTAACACACATAGGTCATGGGTTCCATACCTGACTAACACACATAGGCCATGGGTTTTATACCTGACTAACACACATAGGTTTTATACCTGACTAACACACATAGGCCATGGGTTCCATACCTGACTAACACACATAGGCCATGGGTTCCATACCTGACTAACACACATAGGTCATGGGTTCATACCTGACTGACACACATAGGTCATGGGTTCCATAACTGACTAACACACATAGGCCATGGGTTTTATACCTGACTAACACACATAGGTCATGGATTCCATACTTGACTAACCCACATGAGGCCATGGGTTCCATACCTAACAAACACATGAAGTCATGGGTTCTATACCTGGGTAACACTCATGAGGCCATGGGTTGCATACCCAGCACCACATAAAAAAATGAGAAGGCAATATGCACCTGTAATCCTAGCACTCAGAAGGTGGAATCAGGAGGATTGGGGTTTAAGGTCATTCTTGGATACATAGCAAGTTTGAGGCCAGCCTGGGATACATGAGAAACTGTCTCAAACAAGTAGCATGATAGCAATAACAATACAGAAGGAAACATAGGACCTTAGCTTGTCACCACTGCCTGGAAAGTTGGTCTTATTTCATTCTCTATGGAGTAAAATTTGGGCCCCTGGAAGGAAGTGGTAAAGAAAAATAAGTAACCAGTTATTTCATCTTCCCTATCAATAATGTAAAAGCTTTGTATATGATATGTTCTGAAGTATTGTTATGAGCATATTATGTAAAATAAAAGGTGGTACCATCTATGATTAGAGACAGAATTCAGAAGGTATGATCATCGGCTTTAGTAGGGAGCTTGACACAATCTTACAATTACCAGAAAAGAGTGTCTAAAGGAGGGATTGTCAATATCAGTGTGGCCTGTGGCCATGTCTATGAGGGGTTGGTTGTCTTGACTGTGATCATTGAGGTGGGAGAACCCACTCATTTAGGACAGTACTGTTCCTGAGACCAAGTCCTGGGATTGTGTATGTATATGTTTCTATTCTTTTCTCTGTGCATGCATTAATTTTATGTATCTCATGGACTCACCTCATATAGAAACTTCTCTTCCAACTTAATCTATCAATTTTAGTATTAGTTATTTAAAACTGGGTCTCATGTGGCCCAGGCTGGCTTCAAACTCAGTATGTAATTGAAGATGTTTTTGAACTTCTGACCTTTCTGCTTCTACCTTCTGAGTGCTTGGATGGCAAGCATATATGACCGCACACTATGCAATGCTGGGATGCAATCCAGGGCTAGACTCATGCTAGACAAGCATTCTAACAACTTAGCCACATCCCCAGCTCTGCCACCTGATTTCTAATCTTATTGTTCCTCTACTCTATGCATTTATCTCCTGCTGCCCACTCCACCTTTTGGAGCACCTATTCTCTTGTCCTGCTTCCTGCCCTGCTTTTGTTTAATCATGAGGAGGTTTCAAAGCCATGCTGGTTGCATTAAAAGAAAGAGCAGCTGAGAAATCACGTGACCATTTCCCTTGGCTAGTGATTGACTATATGGGAAAAGAAGATGAGGTTTTTAGGCAACTGACTTTTGTTAGACACTCCAGACATTATTTCACATGCTTCCTGGGAATGACCCTCACAGCCCATAGTTCAGATTTTATTCTTGTTATGTTGCACTTGCCTCCAAATTGAAACATTCCCTCCTGGATGGAAACCCATTAAAACTCAAGGTTCTAAAAGGACACTCATTAAGACTCAATAAGCAAACAACTCACAAGTCTCAGAAAATTCCTGAAACTTACCAGATAGAGCCACAAGGTTTCTTCCTTCCAAGGTGTTATATGAACAGTAAGGACTTCTGAGGAGAAGAGATTCTTTCACCTGTTCACCTGCTTTTAAATTATGCAGAGAAATAAAGGTTCCTATGTTTGAAAGCTGTCCATCCATGCTAGGCTGAACTTTCAGTAATGCATCTGCCTTTGAGTGTCGTGGCATATGTCTATAGTACAGGCATGTAAGATGTAAAGGTGGGAGAATTAGGAATTCAAAGCTTGTCTCAGCTACATAGTGAGTTCTAGTGTAACCTGAACTACATAAGATCCTATCACACAAAACAAAAACTGCTCAAACAAAAAAATAGTTTTAGATTTACTTTGTGTGTGTGTGTGTGTGTGTGTGTGTGTGTGTGTGTGTGTAGACAGTATCATAAAGGCAGGCTAGTCTCAAATTCACTATTCAGCTGCGGATGACATTGAATTCCTAATCCTCCTGCCTCTACCTCCCAAGTGCTTGAATTTCAGGCATGCATCACGATGCTTGGCTCTTGTTTTAAGTTATTTAAAATGCATCAATTATAATGCAATTATTTAGTGGATGACATCCAGTGGATTGCATAACAAAACAGAGATGGCTATAGCTATGTGCCAATGAGCAGGATGGTAAATGATAAAAGGATATGCTAGAAATAAAAATAAAACTGGCCTTGAACAATCCATGGTAGGATGCCCATGGATCTGGACTTCAAGCTTGATATTATAATAAATAAACTGTCTGTCTTGACTTTCCAGAATAAAACAATTTAGCAAATAAACATCACACTCTTTCCCAATCCTGAAGAATCTGTATACTATAGAGAAACTAAGCATATTAAAGTTACTTTCAAATTTTTCTGTTTTTCAAATTGCTGAGGTGAATGAGGGAGAAGTATAGATTTAATGTTAAATACTACATCAGTAATTGAACTAAAAATAATAGTAACTTAACCAGTTACTATTCAGTATGGGATGAATTTAGGATGTGTTTGTTTGTGATACTGTAACACTGTCACATAGACTAGGTGATTTAAATAGCAAAAATTCATTTATACTACCTCTAGGGGTTGCAGAAATACAAATTTAAGGTCTCTCTGAAATTGTTTCCTTTGTCTTATCCACAGCTTTCTGTTCACTGACCTCTTCTTTTGGGTGTGTATGAAAAAAAAAAAGAATACATCCTTTGATGTCTTTTCTTATAAGGGCATAAGATCACAGTCCTATCCTTGAGAGTTCTGTTAACTATTAGGAACCCTTAAAGGTCCAGTTTCCAAACACAGTCCACTGGGAGTTAGGGCTTGTTGTATAACTATCTCCTGCAAATTGAAACTTTGTGTTAAATTTCAGGAAGAAAGCAAAACTCACAAGTCTCAGGAACCTTATGGAAATTGCAAGACTCACAAGGCCCCACTTCAAAGTTACATAGATAGTAATGTAATGAGTTCTCAGAAGAAGACACTATGATTGGTTGAAACACCCGAAAGTTGTGTAGGTGGTTCCAGGCATGAAAATTGTAAGCTACCACCCATGCTGGGTTGGACATTTCAGTCATCCATGCTCCTGTAAATAACTTCAATAAACTTGCTACTTTACTAACCAAGACACATAAAATCATTGGTGGGGTGTGATGTCACTGCCCTATCTGGGTGATCAGATTTTTTTGTATCTTCTTAGGAAATACCACAAAACAGAATTTTATCATGAGTTTTGAGACACACAAATATTCATCCTGTGTTATCTTCGCACCCATGGGATGAGAACATTGGATCTGGACTGACAAATCTCTCCTAAGAAGAGAGAAGAAAATTCCCCAGTAACATCAGAAAGTCAATTTTGGAGCAGTGATTTCTGAAACTTCAGTGCTCATAGGAATCATACAGTGAGACTGATTAAACATAGAATTGAAGAACAAAATTAGCTCCCAGATCACTTGTGACCAGAGCTAAAAAAGAGAACACTATGGTCATATACCTTCCACTGCCCACAAGAAAATTCTATAGTAGTCCCTTAAGAGAATTACATTTTTTCCATCAATCATCTCAGTGACAAGGAGACACAAGTGGATGGTGTTCTCAACTGAATCCTGTCTGTAAGCAAGAGGCTTTTTCTTCCATCTCTCTCCACACAAATTGATGCTATAATGTTAAAAACAAACTAGTAAAAGTCATTATCCAAGGATTATGGATTATAGAGTATTTAAAAGTAAAGATATATTTGTTTCTTCCAAGATGTGCCAAGCAATTAGAACTGGGTCAACAAAACATTGCCCAACCCCGATCCTTGGGGGGATCTGCTTTGATAGGGATAAATGAGTTGTGATAAGCATAACTTTTAACTTTTTAAAGAAAAGGCGCTTTCCCAAAGCTTGAAATGAGATGTTTTTGTCTTAAGTAGTTTAATCATTCTCCCTGGGCTTGTGTTTATACAATTAATGTGCTCAAAAACTCTATTAGTTTTTGTAGGCCAATAGGTTTTATCTAAAAATAGGGAGGCTAATGAGAGCTGGATTTGATTTGAAAGTTCTGGGTTGGTGAAGTACCTCAGAGGGCAGAGATGCTCCCTGTCAAACCTGGCCATTCCTAGGACTCATGTTGTCAAAGGAGAGAATCAGCTAGGAAAAGTTGTCCTCTGAACTCCACACATGTATCACACACACACACACACACACACACACACACACACACACAAAATAAATAAATAAATAAATAAATGTAAAATGTATGGCTTGAACAAGAGCAAATTTGTACTGTATTTTGTTTATACATTCATTCGCTTAGAGACCCTCAAAGCACTTTTCCGTAAGTCCTTAACTAGTGAGCTAATAACTGACTGTGAAAGACAATACTATGGTAGTTAAACCTGACTTTCATCTTGTTAGGGAAACATACTTTCAAGCATTTCTGGAAAGGTCTAACTGAGGAGGAGAGGCTCACCTTGAAGGAGGACAGCACCATCCCTTGGGGGCCTAGACTGAATGAGATGTAGAAATCAACTGATCACCAGTACTATCTCTGCTTCCTGACCATGGATGCAACAAGATCGGTTGCCCCACCCTTCTGCCATGCCTTCCTCCGCTATGGTGGACTGACCTTAGAACTGTGAGCCAAAGCAAGTCTTTCCTTTATAAAGTTTCCCTGGTCAGGTATTTTTTCATAGCCATGAGAAAAGTAACTGATATGGATAGTGAGATTAGACATCTTTTGAAGGAAACTTTTAGCTCCTTTGTGGAATGTTCTAATGCTGTTGGCATCACAGAATCTGGGTTTTCTCCCTCCTGTGCTACATCCCTTCTTGCTGTAATTTGTCCACTTACATCCCATCAGCTAAAGGCTTGACCTCCATCCCATCGCACTATTGGGAGGTAATGGAACTTTCAAGAGGTAGAACTAGTTGAAGGAAGAAGTTAGGTTTTGGGGGATGAGATTTAATGGTAGTCTGAGACCACGGCCCATTTTCTGCCCTTTTCTTTGCTGATCCACACAAGTTGATGTCTTTCTCTGTGCTCCTACCTCACCACAGGTACAATAGTTGTGGTGTCAACTGACTGTGGCCTGAAATCTCTGAATCATCAGCCAATACAAACCATTCCTCCCTTTTAAGTTAACTAACTCAGTCATCTTGTTAAGTGATTGGAAGCATCACTAATGCCCTTGTGTACTAAGAGCTAACATAAAGGGCTAAAAGTGCCAGGAAAGAGAACAGACACAATTGTTGTCCTTAGAAATTATGTGAGCAGGCCATATTGCTTATTTTTAGTCAGTCAAGTAAGGTATATGTTGTTTTCACCTTCCCCAGAGAGATAATTATATTCCTAATGCACTCCCATTTGAATGAATTTAATCATTGAAACTAAAATATGTTCACAGCTTGTCTCCCATTGGTGGGGATTGGCCACCCAGACTAGTGATGTTTTAGAGAAACCTACACTGAACCCCATAGTCTATTTTTACATTGGAACTGTCATATTGGATCACATCAATGGAAACACAGTTCAGAATCCAGTATATGTCAATCACCTCTAATGCTATCAGGCATCCCACAGACAAGTTTATGCCTTTGATCTGAGCTACCACATCTCCCCTGCAAGGCATCTTTTCATCCATATGTCCATTTATTCAAAGAATCTTGAGCTCTACACAGTGAAACACAAAACCAGCCATCATCTCATGTGTCCCAACCTACAGGAAGAATATATATATTATATATATATATATATATATATATACACATACAGAGAGAGAGAGAGAGAGAGAGAGAGAGAGAGAGAGAGAGAGCTTGGGTGGGCAGTCTCAACAGCCTTGTTTATGTCCACAACTTTTGTAGACTTGAGTCATGTTTCCTTTGAATTTGGGGGGTATAGTCTTTGCCATGGGTCTAATAGCAACAGAATCAACTGACCATTTCCTGAAATCTCTAAAGTGTCAGCCAATACAGACCTTCCCTTCTTGCAAACTTAATTACCTCACACACTTTGTTACAGTGATTGAAAGCTGATTAATACACTTAGCTCATTATGGATTGCCCATCTAATTCTGCCCCCTTTTTTCCCCTCTCCTGGAAGATCTGTAAACCATAGGATATGTGACTGGCAGGAATTCATTGAAGATCCAGGGTTTCTCAGTCCCAAAGAAATCTGGGATCAAAGAGACCCAGATCCTCCAATAACATCTTTCATCATTCTTCTAGCCTTGTCAACATTCAACCCAAAGGGTCTCCAAGCATCATCATGCATATGGATGTCCATTGCATTCACTGGGTCCTTGGAAGCCAATCAATGGCTGTATGATGGCACTGCAACAGTATACCTGCTAGAGAGCCAACTCCAGATAAATATCTTTCATCATGACGGTGCTACTTTCCCAGGTGTTTCCAAATTAAAAAAAAAAAAAAAAAACAAGCAATAATATTTGACATAAATGAATGCATTAGGTTATGGTTCTTCTAGCTGCTATTTTCTCTCCCAGAAATCAGGCCACACCTCACCATGCAGTCTCTATCCCTCTAGGTGTTGTGCCCTTATAGCCTTCACATCTTTACAGCTGTGAGCAAGACCAGCTTCTCCATGATAACTGGGCCTGGGCTGGAATTTTGTGTTCTTCTCTGGTCTTTGTCCTTGTCAGGGGCCACACATGCTAAGTCACATGGAACCTTTCCCTGGCCTCTCTGAAAACCTGTGAGAACCAGGAACCTCTCTTTAACTATGGGGTTTGAAGACTCACGTTTTGAAGACTCTCTATATTTCTACCTGTGGCTATGATGCCCTTGCTCCTGCTGGCCACCTTTTTTAAGGTCCCATCATGGCTGCCTATGGATATGAGTCTGCAAATCACTTAACAAAGCTCTCATGAAAGCTGATTGCATGCCAGCTCCTTTTGGCAAAACTGGCAGAATTCCTATCATAGTGTACATGGAATTCCAATTTCAATCACACTGGGACAACAGGGGCAATTAATAGTTGTGCCAAAGTCTGTGTTTTTGTGCATAGGGTATGGATGTGGCTATATCTGTGGCTGAGCATTTGTCTGTTATACCAGGCCTTGGGTTCTGTCCTTAGCACTGTGAAAAACAAGGAGGGACTGGGGGAGGTGGGGAGAAAGGGAAGGAAGGAAGGCAAGAAGGGAGAAAGAAAGAAGGACGATACAGAAAGGAGAGAATGGAAAGAAAAGGATAGAGAGCAAATGAAGAGCAGGATTCATTGAACCATGACTGAGAGAAGCCCAACTATTCAGGAATGTACAGAAATATGGAGGATATGTTAAGAGACAGTGTGCTCTACCAAAGACACTGCATTGCGAATGAGCAGAGAAGCCATGGGATAGAAGAAAATTCTGACCAATGGTATTGCATCCTGTGACCCAGGCACTCTGGAGCTTCAGGGGAACTGTGAGATCAGGGCCAGCCTGGGCTACATAGTGAACACCCATCTCAAAACAACAACAAAGTCCCCAGATAAAAACAAAACAACAACCACAATACCACTCTAAGGACAGTAAACATGGTCTGGGAGGCTTTTGTAGTTGGCATGCCCATTGGCCTTCCTGAAGGTCAACTGCACAAAACTGTGGGTCAGAGGATCCCTATTCACCCATCCATTTCCTGAAAGATGTGTAGCTGCAGGACTGAATGACTAAACCCTTTGAGTGGAGTGCCTGTAAGCTCAGAGCAGATTCAACAGAGGATTCCAGTGAGTGTGCTGCAGGGTTCTTTTAGAAGTAATATTCTTTATAATTTGATATTTTCACAGGTTTATGTAGTGTATGCTAATCATATCCTCCCACCCCATCTCACTCCCATCTTCATAAATTCTCCCTTTTTAAATTCTTACTGGTAGGCCTCTGAGTTCAATTAGTGCTGTCTATATGCAGATGCGTGTGTCCATCCCCTGGGGTATGGGCAACCTATCAGCGACCATGTGCCAAAAGGAGAGTGATTCTCCCTCTCTCATCACCTAGCAGTTACTAGGAGCTTCTCGGATGTGAGTAGGGTCTTGTGTACCCGGCTTGTTCCAGTGTAGGTCTTGTATGAGTAACATTTCACAGGTCCCCTTCAAATCTATGGGCTCCTACACTCTTTCTGCCTACTCATCCACAATGTTTCTTGAACCTTAGATAGTGAGGGATTGAAGTAAATTATTCACCCACAACCGAACACTCAGGCTTCTTCCATTTCTTTAACACAGCACAGTCAATTGAAGCCTTGTATGCATTGATTTGCTTTCTCCACCACTATCCCACCCTCCTTAGGGCTGAGCAGACTCCATTCTGAGTGAATCTAAGTGCTTACAAAAAATTATGTTTGTATTATTTTGAAAGGCCATTCATTCTGCTTCTGCCTGGTGAAACAGTGGGACAAATCTGGGTCATAGCTGCTTTCTTGGGAACCAGCTGGGTCCTCAGAGCTGTAAAGCCCTTTATGGCTATGTCCAGGAATTCACTTTCCTTTGTGTTGACTTCACTCTCAAATCTTACCTCTGGCTAGTTGCACTATATGCTTCTTAGAGTTCCAGAACTGCCTTGTCTGTCTGTCTGTCTTTCCATCCATCTCTTTCTCTGGCTCTCAGTGTGTATGTGTGACATGCATGTCTTTGTGTAAATGCACACGGAATGCAGGAGCATGTACACATGTTTACATGTGCAGAAGTCAGAGGTCAACATCAATCATCCTCCATCAGTTTCCACCTTATTTTTAAGACAGCCTCTCTCACTGAACTTGGAACTCCCTGGTTCAACTATACTGGCTCCCTAGTGGGGTACAGAGATCCCCCTGTCTCTGCCACCCCACTTCTACTCCAGTGTTGGTGTGTGTCACTGTACCTAGCTTTTCATATGGATTCTGAGGATTTAACTTTTAAGTGTGTATTGACCTTGGTTTCCCCCACTTGCCTCTCAGATGACTTGCTCTTGATGTTTTTTGGGGGGATTGGTGAGTTAGAGTCTCTTGCTATGTAGCCCACTCTAGACACCTACTCACCATTGTTCAGTCTCAGAATCCTGGGCGCTAACATTCTGAGTGTGTACACCAACATATCAGTTGTTTATTTGACTTTGAGTCAAGGTCATCCCAGCCTCTCCAGAGTGGGGAATGCAGGCATGTGGCTCCATGGTTCACCCAATTTTGCCTATCTTATTACTGGCTTTCCAGTTCTGATTCCTATTTTAATTTTTAATCTTAATTCAATTTTGTGTGGTTAGGTATTTTGCCAGCACTTATTGGTGTGCAGCAATTGTGTGCCTGCAGAAGCCCAGGAACTACAGTCACGGGCAAGTTACATGCCACTGTGGAGATGATGGGAATTGGATCCGGGTCCTCTGGAAAAGCAGTCAGCACTCTTAACCACTGAGCTGTTTTTCTGGCCTCTTGAGTCCTTGAAAAATATTTTAATTTTAATTTATATTACATCATTTATTTATTGTTCGTGGGTTGGGGGACACCTGGCATGGGGCTTGTGAGAGGTTAGAGGAAATATTTTCAGGAGTCAGTTCTTCCCTCCCACCATATGGGTCCCGGGATTGAACTCAGATCATCAGTCTTGGTTAACAGGTACCTCCACCTGCTGAGCAACCTCACCAGCCTCCTGGCTCTGTTCGAGGAATGTCAATACTGGGCCCCCACAACAAGGATATTAGACAGATAATTAGTTGAAAACATGTACTTTACATCAATGCTGGTGTTGTATATTGGTTTAAGTGGTGTGTGTGTGTGTGTGTGTGTGTGTGTGTGTGTGTGTGTGTGTGTGTGTATCCATTTTCATCCCTATTCAACACAAAAATCCCTGCCTCAGGATGTAATGCACCATTTTCTTAATAGCTTTCCTATCATGCAAAGATCAGCATATCCCAATGCTCTCAGCTTTGCACTTCTCTTCTCCAGGGAGTCCCTTCTCTCAGGTATTTATCTGGCAACAGAGCTCATTAATATGGTAAGGCATTCTGGATTGAAATAGCTCTTCAGAACCAAACATGCCATCATTGAATGGAAGCTTCAGTCATGTGTGTATACGTGTGTGTGTGTGTGTGTGTGTGTGTGTGTGTGTGTATGTGTGTGTGTGTGTGTGTGTGTGTGTGTGTGTATGTGTGTTTCTTTTTCCCTGCAAACAATCAAGCCATGGAAGAAGGACACAGCAGACAAAGCCTGCCCTCCCTCCACTTGGTAATGAAAGGCATGAGCTTTCTTCCACTAATAGACAGAAATGTCACCAGGTTTCAGCGAGGCTGACTCAGGCCTCTGTGAGGAGGGAGACCCATTGAATCCCCACCCCTGCCCCTCTTCAAGCTGGCAGACAGTTCAGCCCCTGTGGCTCTCTCTTCTGCTGTCATTCCTGTTGATTTGCCTTCACAGTGGTCATTCAGAGGGAGCAAGAAGAAAAGGCCACTGTTGTCACTTCAGACAGGGACTCTGCAGTGGCTCTCTCCAGCTCCAGATTCTCCTCCTCTTAGCCCAGGGGCTTTATGAAAGGATTGCATGCCCTTCAATGGCATGTCAATTTTTTTTTGTTTGTTTGTTTCCATTAAGAGGGACCCTCTTGAAGACAGATAATAACCTCTTCCCCTGAAAATAAATGACAAGCAAAGGTGTAGTTCGATGGAGCTGTGGCTGGCCCTGCATCAGAAAATTCCATTTTCCTCCCTGCATCGACTCCGTCAATCATGTGTTTAACCTTATTGACAGCCGGCACCCACTTTACCCTCTCTCCCACTGCCTGACCCAACTCTTCATCTCTGTTGTCACTTAATTCCAAGCTATTTGCATTCTGGCTGGAAAATCTTTAAAACCAGCAACATTCCCTTCCTGTGCACCCCCCTCCATTCTGGGACAATGGGATGGAGGCCCTGTCTCTCAACCATATGTAAACGGTTGAGTTTATTACCATTCTGGAAGACTTAGAATCAAAGATGCTTATATCAGTTGGTTTGGGGAAAGAGAGGTACTGAGTGTGGCAGGAGAGGGCATAAGAGGGCAGCATGAGGACTGAATGAAAGGTCAGTTGGTAAAACAACTGGGCTGCCCTCACCACTAGAACTACCTGTGAAGGACAGAGCACACGAGCAGTGGTCTCCACATGCGCCAGAAGGCAGGTGCTATACAAATAGCTTGTACAGTGTCAGGATTACTGAGTGTTAGAGTCTCTGAACATCAGACACTTCCAGCTCCCTGAGCTGCTTCGACACTTGCGACTGACGGTCTTTCCTTTCCTAATGACCTGCGACTATTCCTGCCACTATCTGCATACTCCTGGTCTTATTCTTTGTTCTAGAACAAAAGCTAGAAATCTCAACTGGTGCTCTTAGAACTCTGGTGCACACCAATAGCACTGAGCAGGGAGCAGGGTATGATATTGAATGTGAGATGCCTCAGAGGCCAAGGGCCTTGTGAAACCTGACTGCTTGAGTTCAACTCCCAGATCACACATGATGGAAGGGGACAACCAACCCCAGCAAGTTGTCCTCTGACCCTCACACTCATACTGTGGCATAAGTACATGCTCATATATATATATATATATATATATATATATATATATATATATTGTGAGCTACACACACATGAACATGCGGGTACACATGCACATGCACACACACACCAAAACAAGAATGAGACACTATAATCCAAGTGCCTCCCATTTGTAATGAATCATTCCCAAACCCTCTTCCACCAGGGTCATTAATTAAAATAAGACAATTATTCTTACTGCAATGTTCTCAACATTGTTCTTACTGCAATGTTCTTATCTCATTGTTAGATGTTTGCTAAAGCTGGTGTTTTGTGAATGACTTTGATTGAACAATAACTTGGGCCACACACATGTGCACACCTGTGCTCCCTTAGTGCCTCTTTCTCAAGCCAGGCTAGTGGTCCACACCTGTAATGCCAGTATTTGGGGGTAGAAGCAGGAGGATCAGGACTTCAAGGAGTTTTTTGTGGGGGTTGTGGGCTGGGGTCTCTGCAAACACCATGTTCAGCAGAAATCAGAAGAAAGTCTGGTTCAACACGATTTAGTTAGCTGGTATTGGTTAAAACTTCCAGAGTCTGACACCATATAGTTTATTTTAAGCATATTGATGTACAGAACTATCTGGTTTCCTGGTGTAACATAGCCCCATTTGCACAATAAGGCATAAGGCATAATTACATTGTCTTTCAAAGTAAACCACTTCTTCCATGAAGATGGGCTCTATAGATAGATGACATTTGTCACCTTAAGGGCCTGAGAGGAGCTCTGGTATGGTCTTGGTGCTACAGACAGCACTAAGGTCACCAGGCTGTTAATTAAGTCCCTTCCTGATTGTAAGGGTCTGGGGTAGTCAGGTGTGGCCTCAATCATATGAATAGTGCAGAGGTCACCAGTTATTAAGTACATGCACACCCAGCTTTCTGGGTGGAAAGCAGGTTATGCATCTCTTCCTTTGAAGATATTGTGCATGTAGCTAACATTCCTGGTTTCCCTAGTACTTATCGGTGAGTACAAGGACTCTGCTGTCTACAGTTTTAGACCAGGTTAACTGTATGATGCCTTATCTCAAAAACCCCAAAACAGTAAGGTCCTCCTACCTCTTGTCCCCATTCCCATAGCACAGGGGTTATAGACACACACCATGCCTGTAACTTGCCTGGAAGAAATGAAGACAGTCGAAGGAGACACTTGTGTTTTTTCAATTTGACTATGAGACCATTGAAACAATGGACCCCCAAAATAAGAATTTTCCCAAGCATCTATTGCTGAGATGAGGAAAAGATTCCACCAGATGGATATCTGTCTCTGGGAGAAATTTATAACTTCTTTGATCACCTTACAGGATGAGACAGAAGCTTAGACAATGGTGGGTCAATGAGGGGTGAGACCATGCTTTGACCAGGATTGCTTAAATGAGATATCTCTGGACCTCCATTTAAACTGTAATATCACCTGAGGAGCCCTGAAGATGGATTGAGGGGGTCACTGGATCTATTTGTCCCCTTAACCAATGTGGCTACATTGAATACATCTCCATTGTTTGGTTTCAGACTGTTAGGTGGCTTCACCTGGCTTCTGGAAAATGGGTGGCCAACTTGATGATTTGGGACATAAACTATGACTCCAAGCTTGGTAGTATGCCCAGCTTTTTATATGGGTGCTGGGGATTCAAACTCAGGCCTTTATACTTACACATCAAGTATTCTTTCTTACACACTGAGCCATCTCCCCCAACAGCAGTTTCATACACTGTATTTTCTTTCCTGGTATGTGCCATGGTAGTGTCCTGTGTGACACTGGATGTTACACAAGGGAGACATCAGAATCTTGTCATCCTGGATAGCTGAATGACTACATGGAGCCAAACTTGAGGACCAGGAATTGTATGAGACTGCTGTGTGAGTTAGGAATACATTTCTATTCCCTTAAATCTGTTTATATTTAGATAATACTGGTGCCTAACCTACATTCACCTGTACAATATCCTCAAAAATGTTCTTTGAGGGGATGGAGAGATGGTCCAGAGGTTAAGAGTGATTACTGCTCTTACAGACTACCCAGGTCTAGTTCCCAGCACCCAGGTTAGGTGACTCACACCACAACCTGCAGGCTATCCATCTTCGGGACTCCTCAGATACCAGGCATGCACATGGTACACACACATGCTATTCTCTCTCTCTCTCTCTCTCTCTCTCTCTCTCTCTCTCTCTCTCTGATACACACACACAGATAAATAAATATTTTAAATTTTTGATTAGAAATGTGAAATAATAAATGGAGGTCAAAAGCAATAGAAAGAACTGAGGAAAATCTGATCACTAAACTAAGTTTGACTTTCTTAGTCTAAACACACAATTTCCTCATATCAAAGCTACTCAAAACCAAGAAGAACAACTGGGTCTGCTGGTCTAGCTTCCTAATGCCCACTACTCTGGAGGGAAAGGCTGAAGTGAGAGGATTCTAAGTTCAAGGCCTCCCTGTGCTATTGAGTGAGTTCAGGCTAGTCTGAACAACTTAGGGAGGCAATGTCTCAAAATTAAAGTGGAAAAGGAGGGCCTGGGGTGTGGTTCAGTGGTAGCATGCTTGCCTAGTAAGCACAGTCCTGGATTCAATCATCATCACTACAGAGACGGAAAGAAAAAGAAGATAGAACAAATAAGCAAATAAATGTTCAGACCTAACTCCCCCAGTTCCCACTGGTGACCCTGGAATTATGAAAAATTGTGTTTTTTCTCTAAGAGCAGCTGCTCAAACACATTATAATCAAAGTCTTTACTGACTTCACTGAGAAAATCTCTGTTCCAGACACCAGTATTTTCTATTTAATTTGCTTTCCTATCCATTTATAGGGATTTATTCTCTCCAGATCTGTCTATCACCTTATTTTCCAAAATGCTGACATGAATGGATTCAACATACATTAGAACTCTCTTACTTGATAAATAGATTAAGGAGCTGGATACATGACTCTGCAAAATATCCCTTTCCTACAACCCCCCAGTGAGGGTCTAGGGGTGTGGCTCAGTAGTAGAACTCTTTCCTAGAATCCTCCAGTAAGGCGCTGAGGTGTGGCTCAGTGGTATGGCCTTGTCTGGCATGCACAAGGTCCTAGGTTCAATTCTCAACACACAAACAAACAAAACAAAACAAGAAAAGATTAAAGGGTTTAAAAAACAAACCAATGAGAATGCCAATTTGTAATTAAAGAGTTCAAGTTCTTAGGAAGTACTTTACACTTTAATTAAATGGCATGCAAATAATAAAATTTACTTAGGAACAAAAACTAAAGATCAACCTTTCTGATGGCACTAGGGGAACGACCCAAAGCTGGCAGATATGCAATTTTCTTCAAGTTATTCAACACATGAGGGAAAGAAACTGCTGTGGGTACGATCTGTGTCGGTACAACATTTTCCCTGAGGCTCCCCCATTGCCTAGAACTCCAACAAAAACAGCCAGCCTTGTTAGAGTGAGGTGTCAGAATCTGAGATTTAACAGATAGCTCAAAATGTAAGAGAAAAGATGATACCAAAAAGGAAGGCTATATAGAAAGTGAATTCCTCGGACCTTTATATGATCTAGTTTCATTTCCTTGATGTGACAAACACCATGGCCATAAAGTGAATTAGAAGAAGAAAGGTTATTTGGTTTACATTTCTAGGTCACGATCTCTCACCAAGGGAGGTCAGGGCAAGAACTTAGTGTAACCCACCGAAGAACAGTGCTTGCTGGTTTGTTCATGGGCTCACTTTAGCTGTTTTTCTTACACAAACACTGCCTGGGAACTGGTGCCGCTCACAATAGGCCAGGCCTTCCTCTATGAATCAATAATCAAGACCATTCCGCCATAAATAGCCCACAGGCCAATTGGATCTGGACAATCTCTCAGTTGAGACTGTCTTCCCAGTGACTTTAGGTTGTGACTAGTTGACAGTTAAAACTAATGAGGGCACCATATAAGTTTCCTTCAAATACTTGGCTGATACATGCGTTTTGCTTATGTTGAGAAAAATATAAAGACCCTCAGTGGAAAGCAGCAGCTGGTAACTTGTAAACACATTTAAGGAAAACTTGAGCAAGAGTCTCAATTGTAGGACTCGAGAGCTGACTTAGCACTGAAGAGCCAAGCTCAGTTCCTCGCACCCATGTCAGGCAGTTCACAACCACCTGGAAGTCCAGCTTCAGTGGATCTCATGCCATCCTCTGGCCTCTGTGGGCACCTATACACAATGCTATACAATTTTACAAATGCATATACATACACATAAATTAAGTAAGAATAAATATTTTAAAAAACTAAACTAAGCTAACAAAAATCACAGTTGTGACATGCCCAGAGGAGAGTGAGACTTCAGTTTTCCAGTTACTGAGGTTTGATTTTATGTTCCGGTTTGCTTTAACTGTCAACTTGATATAACCTAAAATTATCTGGGAAGAGAATCTGAATTGAAGAATTTGCTAGCTCAGATTGGCCCATGGGCATGTCTACAGATGGAATTTTTTGATTGTTAATTGATGTATGAGGGCCTAGCCCACTGTGGAGGAATCATACCCTAGACAGGTGATCCTGAACTGTATAGGAAAGTGAGCTAAGTATAAAGCTGTCTGCTAGCCAGCAAACCCCACTCTCCATGGATCCAGCCCCACTACTTCGCTGTGAAGTGAGTTCCTTGGTTACAGGCATTGCTGTGGGGAATAGCAAGCTGGCCGGTCTTCAAGTTCTTGACTTGACTTCCCTCAGTTATTGACTGTGACTTGGAATTGTCTGCCAAAAAAAAAAATTCCTTCAAAGTAGCTTTTGGTTCAATAACAGCATTGAAATGGAACTAGGATAACCTGAGACCAAAAGAAATCAAACAGGCATACCCTACTAAAGGATAAAATAAAACATTGATACGATCACAGTAATTAGCCTGCAATTAAATCATTCATTAGATAAAAAAGCAACTCATCTCTGAAATTTTGTTTCTGCATTGTAACACCCACAATGTTTAGTCAGTACACAATAAACAATTACTGGACATGGAGAGAACAATAAAATGCAATCCACAGTTGAGAGAAAAATCAATCAATAGATGAAGACCAAAGATAGCCTCAATGTTATAATCAGCAAACAAAGGCTTTCACAAAGTAAGTATACAGCCAACAACATGAAATAAAAGATGAGTGTAACTGAGCAAAATTAGACTATTTTTGGAGAAAAGAAACTACTAAAAATAAAATTTAAGTCCTAGAACTTAAAAAAAAAACATAGTGTTTGAAATATCCATTTTACTGAAAGAACCAAATAACATTAGATGCAGTGAAAGAAAGTAACTGTGACTTTGGAAGAAGATCTGATATTGGAAGAAACTTGAAGAAAAAAATTCAGCCAGGTGTTGGTGGCACATATCTTTAATCCCAAAACTCAGGAGGCAGAAGCAGGCAGATCTCTGTGAGTTTGAGCCCAGCCTGGACTACTGAGTGAGTTCCAGGACAGACTCCAAAGCAATACAGAGAAACCCTGTCTCAAAAAAACAAAACAAAAACATTCAATATATGTATTATAACTTACATAATTAAGGTCCTAAAAGAAGAGAATAGAAATTAAAGATTAAATAAAGGCTTGAAAAAATATAGGAAGAAATTACTGGGCATAAAGGATTGTTATAAATTCAAGATCAGCATGGGCTACATTGTGAGACACAGTCTCCAAAAACAACAAATACTTTAAAAAATAACTCCAAAGAAACTTGTGGGTTCATCACCACTCTTATGCTGTGGGAAACCAATGCTTCCACGCCATCCAAAGAGAAGCAACAGGTATACAGGGGAACAGTGGCAGTCAGGGGGCAATGGAACTGTCTACCTGAAGTTCTATACCTATGAAAATTATTCTACAAAAAGGAAAAAACAAAATAAAGACACCCAGATTAAGAGAAAAATGAGAGACTCCATAGTCAGCAGACTTTGAATGAAAATAGACACCAAAAACTATTTTTCTTCTGGTTTTGAGTTAAGTGGATTCATATCGTGTCTTATTGAAGCTCATGGTTTTGGAGAGATCAATTCTATCATTGTGGAAGGAGCCATATTTGGCCCCTGCTCCATCCATAGGAGTGGTAATGTGTTGTGGCAGCTGTTTCATGGCAGGGAACTGGGAAGCAGAGAAGTCAGCATTGGGTCTACCCTTCATATTTCCCTCAGTGACCTATTCCCACTATGCAGACATTGACTTCCCAGGGAGTCAGCAAACCTTCCAGAGAGCAAAACAAAGTGGGGACTGGATGTTAAAATATGAATGGGGCGGGGGTTGCGTCTCAGATTCACACAGAAGCAGGTTGAAAGTTAATGAAATCAGACAGTGTTTCAGATCTGTGCAGAGGAATAAAGAGTACCCTGCATGATACACACAGTTAATCTTCTTCAACCACTGTAAATTATGTATTTGAGAATTCCCTTGCTCCCTAAAGTGTACGTGAAACTGTAAAATCACTGCAAAAGTCGGTTGTGGAAAATAGTTTAGCTACATAATGAACACATTGCTAGGTTTTGTGTTCTTGTGACAAAAATCCCTCACAAATACAGCTAAAGAGTGGAATGGTTTGCTTTGGCTCGCATTTCAAGGGTATAGTCCTCCACGGTGGGAAAGGCGTGGCAGCAGGAGCATGATGAAGTTGACTACATTGCATCCACTCAGGAAGCAGGGAGAGATGGATGCTTCGGCTCAGCTCACTTTCTCCTTTGTATACCCATGGGGTGCTGCCAATCATATTCTGGGTGGATCTTCCCACCTCAATTAGCCTAATCTAAAACCTCCCTCTCAGACATGCCTCGAGGTTCGTCTCTTAGGTGATTTTCAGACAAGTTGATGATGCCATTACTTTAAGTGAGACTGAAAAAGACAGCACTGTCTTATTGTTTGAAGTTTTGTTCTGAAAACAAGTAATCGTCATTGTTGTAGGCGATATTGCTGGACACCCCTTTCGGGAGGGGTGAGAAGATGCAGAGCCAATGAAGCAGACACCAGGAATTGGGTGAGTAGCAGAGCTTGCAGCAGACTGGTTTATTACGGCAGTTAGGCCTGCCTTTATACCCCTCCCAAGGTCCCATTGGCTCAGTTGGCTGACTCTGCTGCATTGTCCTTTCCTCATTGGCATTTCTGCTCAGGTGTCTCCATGGTAGCAGTCTCTGGGTGTAGTGTCAGGCCTTAGGTTGGCTCAGGGAGGAAGTACCTGCAACAAATACTCATACGGGCTGGTTTGGGTAGGGTGACTGTGGCTTGGGTAGGCTGGCCAGCAGTTTCTCCTGCAAGTCATAACATTGTATCAGCAGTCTGAGAACAGAGAGGGAGAAGAAGTAGGATAAGGCTACACAATCTCCAAGCCTCAGTGGCATATTTCCCTCAGCAAAGCTCCACCTCCTAAAGGCTCTGTAAGCTCCTCACACAACACTATAGGTACTAGGTGTTCAAATGCATGAGCCTGTGGGAGGTTCACATTCAAACCTCAATATGCCTGTTGGTCTTAAGTACAACCTATCTGGAATGGATTTTTCTGAGAACACATACCCTCTATATAAGCTTCATTTAAGTATGACTTAAAGCATATTGGCCATGAGTTCAGTGATTGTGTATCAACAAGACATACACACAGAAATATGTTTAGGCATAAAGAAACTGTAAAAAAGTTACATTTTGGCAATTTTGTGATTAGAGGCCTATGGGAAGGTAGCCTTGTATTTTCTTCTGGAATAGAGTTTACTACCATTCACTGATTCAGTCTCTGTAAAGACTTTATAGAGTATTATGGTGAATGGTAAGAGATTACTGTGTTTGGAGTTCTAGTTTCATTTATCTTGCTATAAAATAATAAAATCACAAAATAAAATGAGAAAACTCTAATTAAGGGAGAAATTTGGTTTTTTTCTTTTCAATTCACAATTCCAGGTTAAAGTCCACTATGGCAGGGAAACCACAGTGGTAACAACTTGAGAGACTGCTTGCATCACATCCATAGTCAAGAGTAAAGAGAAATGGATACCCTGAATAAGGAATGGTGCCACCCACACTGGGCTAGGCCTTCCTATACCAACTAGCTTCATAAAAACAAATCCCTATAGACAACAAGCTAACTCAATTTAGACAATCCCTCATTGAGACTTTTGTCCCAGCTGATTCTAGGTTGTGTCAAATTGACAATTAAAGCTAACTATCACATTCGGCAAAATAGAAATGTCAAATTATTCTCTTTAAATCCTTTAAGGATCACTTATGTAAATTATCATATTATCTGTAGACAATGAAAGTTTGACTTCTTCCTATCCAATTTATAGCCCCTTGATCTCCTTTTGTTATCTTACTGTTCTAGCTAAAACTTCAAGTATAATATTGAAGAGATATGGAGAGAGTGGACAGTCTTGTCTTGTTCCTGATTTTAGAGGAATTGCATTGAGTTTCTCTCCATTTAGTTTGATGTTGGCTGTTGGTTTACTGTATATTGTTTTTATTATGTTCAGGTATGTTCCTGTTATCCCTGATCTCTCCAAGATCTTTAGCATGAAGGGGTGTTGGATTTTGTCAAAGGCTTTTTCAGCATCTAATGAGATGATCATGTGGTTTTTCTTTTGCAGTTTGTTTATATGATGGATTACATTGATAGATTTTCGTATGTTGAACCAGCCCTGCATCCTGGGGATGAAGCCTACTTGATCATGGGGGGATGATTTTTCTGATATGTTCTTGGATTTGGTTTACCAGTGTTTTATTATTTTTGCATCAATGTTCATGAGGGATATTGGTCTATAGTTGTATTTCTTAGTTGTGTCTTTGTGTGGCTTGGGTACTAAGGTAATTGTAGCATCGTAAAAAGAGTTTTACAATGAACTGTCTGTTTCTATTGTATGGAACAATTTGAGGAGCATTGGTATTAGATGTTCTTTGAATTTGTGGTAGAATTCTGCACAGAAGCCATCTGGCCCCGGGCTTTTTTGGTCGGGAGACTTTTGATGACTGCTTCTATTTCATTAGGGGTTATAGGTCTGTTTAAGTTGCTTATCTGTTCTTGATTCAATTTTGGTAAGTTATATCTATCCAAAAAATTGTCCATTTCCTTTAAATTTTCAAATTTTGTGGAGTACAGGTTTTCAAAGTATGACCTGAAGATTCTCTGGATTTCCTCAGTGTCCGTTGTTATGTCTCCTTTTCTTTTCTGATTTTGTTATTTTGCATGTTCTCTCTCTGCCTTTTGGTTAGTTTGGATAAAGGTTTGTCTATCTTGTTGATTTTCTCGAAGAACCAACTCTTTGTTACATTGATTATTTGAATTGTTTTCTTTGTTTCGACTTTATTGATTTCTTCCCTCAGTTTGAATATTTCCTGGAGTCTACTCCTCCGGGTGAATTTGCTTCTATTTGTTTTAGGGCTTTCAGTTGTGCTGTCAATTCTTTAGTGTGACTATTCTATAGTTTCTTCATGTGAGCACTTAGAGCTATGAACTTTCCTCTTAGTACTGCTTTTAAAATGTCCCATTAGTTTGGGTATATTGTGTCTTCGTTTTCATTGAATTCTAGGAAGTCTTTAATTTCTTTCTTTATTTCTTCCTTGACCCAGGAATGTGCAATTGCTTGTTGTTAATTTCCATGAATTTGTAGGTTTTCTGCAATTTGTGTTGTTGAATTCTAACTTTAAATCATGGTGGTCTGATAAGACACAGGGGGTTATTCCAATTTTTTGTACCTGTTGAGGTTTGCTATGTTGCTGAGTATGTGGTGGATTTTGGAGATTGTTCCATGTGGTGCTGAAAAGAAGGTATATTCTTTTGTGTTTGGATGGAATGTTCTATAGATGTCTGTTAATCCCAATTGGGTCATAAATTCTATTAGTTCCTTTGTCTCTTTGTTAAGTTTCTGTCTGGTGGTACTGTCTAGTGGTGAGAGTGGGGTGTTGAAGTCTCCCACAATAACTGCGTGGAGTCTTATGTGTAATTTGAGTTTTAATAATGTTTCTTTTACGAATGTGGGTGCCTTTGTATTTGGGGCATAGATGTTCAGAATTGAGATTTCTTCCTGATGGATCCTGTGGTGAATAAGAAATGACCTTCTTCATCTCTTTTGATTGATTTTAGTTTGAAGTCTAATTTGTTAGATACTAGGATAGCTACACAAGCTTATTTCTTGGGTCCATTTAATTGGAAAATCTTATCCCAACCCTTTACTCTGAAGTAATATCTGTCTTTGAACTTGAGGTGTGTTTCTTGTATGTAGCAGAAGGATGGATTCTGTCTTTATATCCATTTTGTTAGTCTGTATCTTTTTGTAGGCAAGTTAAGACCATTAATATTGAGGGAAATTAAGGACCTACAATCCATACCACCAGAGAAGCTAGGAAACAAGGAGGACCCTAAGAGAGACATACATGGTCCCCTGAAGAAGCAGAAAGGGACAAGATCTCCTGAGCAAATTGGGAGCATAGGGGGAGGGGAGAGGGAGCTAGGAGAATGAGAAAGGGAGAAGTGGAGGGTGAAGAGGGCATGATGGGGCAGGAAGCTTGAGTCGGGGGAAGAATAGAGGAGAGCAAGATAAGAGATACCATAATAGAGGGAACCATTATAGGTTTAAAGAGAAATCAGGCACTAGGGAAATGTCCACAGATCTACAAGGATGACACCAAACAATCCAGTGACAGTGGAGAGGCTACCTTAAATGTCCTCCCCTGATAATGAGATTGATGACTACCTTATATGCCATCCTAGAGCCTTCATCCAGCAGCTGGTGGAAGTAGAAGCAGACACCCACAGCTAAACACTGAACTGAACTGGAATCCAGTTGTAGAGAGGGAGGAGTGATAAGCAAAGGTGTCAAAACCAGGCTGGTGAAACCCACAGAAACAGCTGACCTGAAGAAGGAGGATCTCATGGTTCCCAGACTGATAGCTGGGAAACCAGCATGGGACTGATCCAGACCCCATGAATGTGGGTTTCAGTGAGGAGGCCTCAGAAATCTATGGGGCCTCTTGTAGTAGATCAGTACTTATCTCTAGCATACGAATGGACTTTGGGAGCCCATTCCACATGGAGGGATACTCCCTGAGCCTAGACACACAGGTGAGGGCCTAGGTCCTATCCCTATGGAAAACCTCACCTTCCCTAGTGAGCAGAAAGGATATGGGATAGGTAGGGTGTTAGTGGGGGGCAGGGGAGGAGGAGAGTGAGAGGGAACTGGGATTGACATGTAAAGCAATCTTGTTTCTAATTTAAATAAAAAATCCCTTAAGGATTTGTAACTATTTGGGGCTTTACAATGTGGATACTGCTTTATAAAGTATGCATATGTGAAATATATAATAGCAACAATATTTTTTTGACCATACCATACTGAAGTAGCTTCTAATGTTTTCTTTCTTTCTTTTTTATTTATTTGAATTAGAAACAGGATTGTTTTACAAGACAATCCCAGTTCCCTTCTCCCACCTGTCCTCCCCTACCCCCCCAACTAAAACCTTATCTGTCACATCCTTCCTGCTCCCCCTGGATGGTGAGGCCTTCCATAGAGTGTCATCAGTCTTTCATATCCTTTGGGATAGGGCCTAGGCCCACCCCCATGTGTCTTGGCTCAGGGAGTATTTCTCTATATGGAATGGGCTCCCAAAGTCCACTCTTATGCTAGGGATAAATACTGGGCTTCTACAGGTGGTCCCATAGATTTCCGAGGTTTCCTCACAGAAACCCATGTTCCTTGGGTCTGGATCAATCCCATGCTGGTATTCCAGCTATCAGACTGGGGAGCAAGAGTTCCCGGATGTTCAGGTCAGCTGTTTGTGTTTCACCAGCGTGGCCTGGACCTCTGTGCTCTTCACTGGTCCTTCTCTGCATCTGGGTTTCCATCTGGGTTCTAGTTCAGATTGGTGATTAGTTATGGGTGTCTGCTTCTACTTCCACCAGCTGATGGATGAAGGCATATAAGTCAGTCATCAATCTCATAATCAGGGGAGGGCATTTAAGGTAGCCTCTCCTCCATTGCTGAGATAGTTATCTAGTGTCATCTTTGTAGATCTCCAGACATCTCTAGTCTCAGCCTGTTTTCTTATACAACTTAGGCCCACCTACTTTGGGGGTCACACCGTCCTCCACATTAGTCACTAATTAAGAAAACACCCCAGAGGTTTGTCTATTGTCTCATGGAAGCATTTCTCAGTTTTGCTTTCCTCTTCTTAGCTAACTCTAGCTCTGTCAAGGCGATCAACCAACCAACTAACAAACAAACAACTAAAACAAGACAAAAAACAGGTCAGATTTGGTTGTGCCTAGCTTTAATTCTAACAGTTGGGAGGGAGAAGAGGTAGATTTCAATTTGATTTCTGTTGTGGATTTTTGAGGCTAGCCTAGTCTACACAGGGAGTCCTGGTTACATAGTGAGATCATATCTTAAAATGAACAAAAAGTCCAGGGCAATTAGAAATATAATATTAAAGGTGTTCTTTGACTAATTAAGTGTAAGTTCAGAGAAGTAAAAGCAGGCTTCAAAGAAATAAAACAGACTTCAAACAAAGAGCAGGAAGGTAGGACTAACATAACACCTATAAAATAATGGAATGTGCATTAAATGTAAAAATAATAAACAAAAACTCCTTGTTGCCACTTCCACAGGGTCATCATCCTTGATCTGGGGAGTCTGTAGTGATGAAGGCATTTAGGGGCCACCAGCTTTCCAGGGGAAAGCCCCTCACCTGTACTCTGTAAGTCTACAATCTGATTTACAAACAATATTAAAAAAAAGGTTCTAGTCAGATGAAGAAGCAAAAGATATCAGATTATTGGCTGCTGTCCCAAAAATGTGGCCAAATGATAGAAACATTTTAAGGGAAGTGTTCTAATTTCCATTTTGTTACTACGATAAAACACTATGATCAAAAGCAACTTAGGGCACGAAGGGTTTTATTTGGCTTATACTTCCAGGTCATAGTCCATCATTGGAGAAATGAGGACAGGAACTCAAGCAACAGAAGCAGAAGCCGCAGAGGAACACTGCTTGCTGGATCGCTCACTGTTGTGCAATACTAGTCCTGCAGAGGTGTGGAGAAAGATCTACACATCTACAATAGGGAATCAATGGCAAACAAAAGTAAAGGTAGTATCAATGTTCAACTTGGTGAACTGGTGAGTCTTACTGGGCTTCCCTACAGGAATATGGGTGAGGGGTTCCTTATTAGAGCATCTCAAAGGCAGCTGCATCATTGAACCACTCACTAAAAGCCCAGCCTGGCAAGGAGAACAGCTCAAGAAAGCTGGAAACCTGGGAATCATTGCACAAGGTGCAGCCAGTTCAACAGGTTGGAGAGTGTCCTCTTGCAGGCTACACACTCAGCTGGTCCCACCCACTTCTAAGTAGTTCACCCAGTCTGAGAGTCTCTCTTATAAGGTCTTACTGCTTATCTTTGCTTGGGCAGGGACTGGCTTCATGAATCTGGTCAGTTTTAGGAACTCCCTGAATCTATTTTGAGTTGTCTGTTTTTCTTGAGCTTAATGAGCATTCCCGGGTGATGGAATGCTTCACCTCCCCTTAGAACATTCTACTATTTTCCACACCTGCAAAAATCCTGTCTTAAAATACCCTTTTGTCCCCTTTAATAATTACCATTCTGTGAAGTAGTAACCCTCGAAGAGGGAAGATATTTAACCTGAAAGGAAACTGCTACAAACACTGATCACTGGCAATTGCTCTAGTATACTCCTTACACAGCCCTAGACCACCACCATCCCACAGTGGGCTGGGTCATTCTATGTCAATTAAAAAATCAAGACAATCCCTCAGGGACATGCCCATAGGTTAATCTGATTTGGAAAATCCCTCAAGTGAGACTCCTTTCTCAGGTGACACTGGGGTTGTTTCAAGTTGACATTTAAAGCTAACAGGGATAGGATGAATGAGTTATTTTGATTCATGGTTTCAATAGACTGGAGTCCATCACAGTGAGAAAGACAGAATAACCCTGACCATGATGGTAGGAGCCTGAGGCTACAGCTGTTTATGTAGTGCAGAATCAAAAAGCAGAGAGTAGTAAGAACCAGGAGTGAGTATGATCTTCAAATATCCATCTCTAGTTATCCACTTCTATTTATTTATTTATTTATTTATTTATTTATTTATTTAGTATACAGCCATCTGCCTGCATGCCAACAGAAGGCACTAGATCTCATTCAAGGTGGTTGTGAGCCACCATGTGGTTGCTGGGAATTGAACTCAGGACCTCTGGTGAAGAACAGTCAGTGCTCTTAACCACTGAGCCATCTCTCCAGCCCCTCTAGTTATCCACTTCTACCAGCTAGGACTCTCTAATAAGGGCTTCAACAGGCTTCAAAATAGTTCTACAAGATAGGAACTGGGTGTTTAGAACATGAACCTATGGGAGACAGTTCAGATTCAAACCACAACTGAATTAACAACAACAACAACAACAACAAAAGGATGAGTAAGTAAATAAATGTCTTAACTATTTCAGAAAAAAAAAAAAGGCCCAGTGTGGGATGGGGATATAAGCCAATTGTTCTAGTGTTTGGCTAGTTTACACATCGCCCTGGGCTTTATCCTCAGTACCACATAATGTGGTTTACAGTTTACTCCCAGCACTCAGGAGGTAGGTGGAGACAGAAGAATCAAAAGTCCCCTGTTGTCTTTGGGTGGTAAGTACTTAGCACCTCATCTGGGCTAAGTGCAATGGGGTAAGTAAATATTTTTGTCATTCCTAGAAACACACAAGGAATACGCCGCCCATTTTCAATTCAAACTGTGTATTGGTGGATCCAATCTCACTCTTGGCTCTTAAGATAGGACTGTTACTCAGGTGTGGTATTTGTAATGCTTTCTCTTGATGTACAATGATTGTCCAAAATACAAATATATGGACTTAGCTTGCTAGTGTGGTGCATGGTATATACTTTTCACTGGAATTTTTAAGAGAAAACAGACTCTTTGCTTACATGTTTCAGACATGATCAGATATAGAACTGGGTGTGCTTGTGGCCTTCAGTGCCTAAAAAAAAAAAAATAAATAAACAGGACTGGACTGAAACGGGAAAAAAATGTGTTTTGAAAAGTTTCCATTACACTTTCTATTCATCTCTCTCTTTCTCCCTCTCTCTCTCTCTCTGTGTGTGTTTGTGTGTTTAAATAACTTGTAAGAGCTGTTCTGTTCTTTCTACCATGTGGGGCCCAGAAACCAAACTCAGATCCTCAGGTTTGGAGGATCCTTAAGGTTTGGAGGATCCTTAAGGCTTTGCCCACCAAGACAGCTTGCTGTCTAACCAAAATATGGTTTTGATACCATGATTTTTAGCCACTGGATCCAAGCATGCTTAATATCTTATGAGTTGTCTTTTCAGTTATTCAAGCAAAAAGATTTCTCTATATATCAACATCAAATATATATATATTATATATATATATATATATATATCCCTATTTTGTTTCTATCATTTGTAGCTGCTAGACACACAGCAAACAAATCATTTTCCAAATGATCAAAATCAATTGAAACACAGCACAACCATTGAATGATCTTGTTTATAAATTTGAGCCCACTTCATTCATCCATGAGAAATCCTTGCAAACTCATAAACTACAAATTATTACAGAGAGCTGGCTTCAACATTTACAATTGATGGATATCCTTCATAAAACACTGTGCCCTCCGGTTTTCACATAAGTTATTATGAAGCTCCCAGAGGATGTGCTCAAAACCAGCAAAGTTTCCTTCTAGCTGTTATCCTTAATAGTATCTTTTAAATTATGATAAATTATGGATATTTATGTGTGGGTCTATGCACATGAGTACAGGTAGCCACAGTGGTCAGAAGAAGGCATTGGATACCCTAGATCTGGAATTATATAAGTGGCTGTGAGTCACCAGTGTGGGTTCTGGGAACCAAACCCTGGTTCTCTGCAAGAACAATACACACTCTTAATCACTGAGCCATCTCTTTATCTACTGCTTTTGTCCTAGATGAGGCAATGTCTCTCTTTTTGGGTCAATGTGTAGTGATCTTTACCACATTCTTTCTCAATTCTTGGAAACCACAATTACTTATATACATAGAAACTAAAGCATGCTTGATTTCAAATAGATCCTACTTGCTTGCTACTGATGTTTTGAGAAATTTGACAAAATTAAGAATGTACATAGAAATAATGAAAAATAATCCCCCAAGCTTCAAATGTTACTTCTCAGAAAAAAGATTTTTCTCATTTGTCTGATTTTTTTTTGTAATGAAATACATGCTTTTTAGGACTGCAAAATGAAATCACCTATGCTTTACAGTCTTCTATGGATCTCATATTTTTGTGTAATGGAAAAGTATGATTACTACAGCTGTTCATCATCACAGAGACAGATAACACATGTAGAGTCATCTGATTAACAAGGTAACACCAACGAAGGTATGATGCTTAACATTCACCTTGCTCTCTATTTAAGAAACTGCCTTAGAGACTGGGATATCACACATAGGCAGTGTGCTTGCCTAGAATCCACCAATGAGGAGGGGAGGTGTGGTTCGGCAGTAGAGTGCTTGCCTAAAATCCCTCTATGAGGTATTGGGTGTGCTGTTTAGCAGTAGAATGGCTGCTTAGACTCTCCCAGTGAGAATCTGGAGGTATTGCGCAGTGATAGAGTGCCTAGAATCCCCTCATGAAAAGTGAGACATGGATCAACAGTTGGAAACTTGCCTAGAATCCTTCAGTGAGAGGTTGGTTACACAACTCTGTGGTAGACTGCAACCTTGAAAGTATAAGATTCTGGGTTTCATTCATAGCACTACAATAAAAGGATAAAGAGAAATAAAGGAAAGAAAGAAGGGAGGAAGAAGGAAGAGAAAAGAGAGAGAGAAATTGTATTAGGAGGTTTTTGCAGGTAAAAGTAAATGGCTCCCTTGTCATCCATTTATTCACATAGAACATTAAATTCTCATAAAATGTTTGATGGTTTGATTGAATATATATAGGGATGGAATTGTGCACAGAGTATGATGGGAAATCACATATCATACTGTACAAGTCCAAACAAGGTAGCTTTAGGGAGTAGAACTGGGATTCTAATGAGGAGGCATTCAGCTGGATGGAAGTATGGAGTGTGAGTAGGGGTTGGCCCAAGGTTGGGGCTGATTAAAGATTTGGTGGGGGCAAGCATAAGAAGCTGATCAGTCTTGGTTATTTGCACCCTCCAAAAGATGAAAGCATGCTCTTCCTTTGTCAATGTATGTGACTGTTGAGAGAATTCTGTCACTTGGGAAAAGTAAACAATATCTGTCCTTGACTTATTAGATCCCAGTGACAAACCAAAGTAAAATTCTACCAGCATTCATCCTGGATAACTAAGGGCTTTATTGGGCTTACTTACAGAGCATGCACAAGGAGTCACCAACAAGAGTACAGGGGACTCAGAGCAGCCACACTGGAAAGTCTCCACTCAGAGTAGTTAATGGCATCCCCATGGTCACACAGATAGAGCCCCTATCAATTAGCCTATATGCTGTAGCACTTCCTGAGACCTGAGGCTACATGCTGTTAGGGTAGAATTGCATATAATAGCTAAAATGTGCCTCTGGAATCTCAGTGGAAGGACCAATGGCTCCCCTCAACCCACCCTTCTATTAAAGAATGTCAAGAATCAGCAAACCAAATTAGGATACACTCTGCAAGCAGTCACTGCTGATCTGATGAGGATGGAGATGGCTTAGCTCAGAGAACCACATTCCAGGACAGAGCCTTAGGTTGGCTCAGTCTTGGTCCTGAGTGTGAGGTATGCATTGAAAAGAAAGGAGAAGGAAAACATTGTAAACAACTGTAAAAGCCAGAGAGGTGGAAACGGGTGTCAAGAGAGGAGAAAGAAGTCAATCCTTGTAATTACAGCAAAGAACACGGGATGGGATTGAGGATGTAGAAGATGACAGTAGACTAGTAGGCTGCTGTCTGAATGGGAAGGGACTAACATGCTTTGCTGAGGACCTTTGACTAGATATAAAAGGTCAAAGGGCAGAAACAGTGCATTCGAGGTCAAGGCTGTTTTTTGAAAAGTCACTGTAATAAATCACTATGGAAAATGGCTTTTAAGAGATGCCTAAAGCCAGACTGACCCACAGCAGCTATGGAAACTGCTCATGGAACAGTGGCTGGATGTCTTGGATGAGGCCACACATCACACACTGGTCTCTAGGCTGACCAAGGGGCAATGATTGGAACACAACCAAGGACAGCTAGAGTTGGATGCCCATGAACAGAGGAGTAGGTGATTAAAAGTGGCATATATACATAATGGGTTTTCATTCAGCTATAAAGAAAAATCACGCCATTTGGAGGAAAACTGAATGGAACTGGAAATTATTTTCTTAAACAAAGTCCTCCAGACCCATGCTACATTTTCCCTGTATTAAAGTCTTAGATTTTGTGTGTGTGTGTGTGTGTGTGTGTGTGTGTGAGAGAGAGAGAGAGAGAGAGAGAGAGAGAGAGAGAGAGAGAGGGATGTTGGTGGTGATAGATCATGAGGCAAGTATGAACAAACAAGAAGGTGAAATAAATAGGCTCACAGAATACATGTGACATGGGGATGAAGCAAAATGGGATCAGCAAGGAGTGTGGGAAGGGAGCAGGGGAAGATCATTGAAATTGAGCCATGCCTGAGGATCTCATCCATGGAAGTGTTTTGTACATTAAAGTCAGATCAAACAAACATAAAGGGTAAGGAGATAGAACAACAGCTCAGCAGTTAAGGGCACTTACTAATCTTGCAGAAGACCCAAGTTTAGTTCCCAACACTCCGGCCAGCTCACAGCTTTTGTAACTCTCAGCTCCAGGGAGTCTGATGCCCTCATTTGTCCCTCCCAGGCACTGCACACACATGGCCTTACTTACCTCTCCTCCAATACGTATACTCATCATTGGAACATAAAACGAGTTGTATTAAAAGAGACTTCTTTACAAGTAAATAATAAAAAGAGGAAATCAGCAAGTTGAAAACATCTAGCTTAAGATACATGAGTTCAGATACCCTTGTTCTTTAATTTTTTGCAAATTTTTTTATTTGAATTAAAAACAAGATTGTTTTACATGACAATCCCAGTTCCCTTGTCCCTCCCCTACCACCACCCCCCCAACTAAAACCCTGCCTATCACATATCCTTTCTGCTTCCCCTGGATGGTGAGGCCTTCCATAGGGTGTCATCAGAGTAGTTCTTCAGCATTCTGGTAGTGAAGCACACCGAGCTGGGCCTCATCTCTCTTTCACATGTTCTTAGGTGGCTACTAGGACTTGAGAGAGGAAATGAGATTTCATCAGGGATCAGCAGTTGAACTGCTTTAGATCAGGAAGTGCCTCTGTGTGTGTGTGTGTGTGTGTGTGTGTGTGTGTGTGTGTGCTTGCTTTAGGACAAAAAGCAAACTTGCTTCTGGAAGCCTGGTGCCAATGTTGACTTGAGATGACAGTGGCCTAGTTTGAAAATCCATGAGAACGATCTCCAGGGTCTTACCATTTTCTACAACCTTTACTTGAAAATCAAGAATTTTGTCTAATCTCCTAGGGCTACACTAAAGAAAATGTGATACATCTTAAAACAACAGCTCCGATGCACACAATAAACCACTTGACCCAGACAGCCAAATGTCAAACTCTTACTACTTATCTTCAAGGTTAATTGTTTTTCCTCATCAATGAACATCTAAATGACCACTTCAATTCTTATAAATATGCATATTCACTTTTATTTTTAAGATTATTTTGATGTGTTGTCTTAAATTACGAAAATTCTCCCTTCCCTTTTCTTTCTCCAAATGCTCCCCAGCCTCCTTCAAATTCATGGTCACTCTTTTTATTTTTCACTAGTTGTTAATGTATGCATATATGTATATGCATATATAGTCCTAAATATAACCTGTTAAATCTGTACAATTCTACCTTTATATATGTTTTCAAGGATGACAATTTGGCATCAGAGAACCAATTGGTGTGCTCTTTCTTGGGGAAGCTCACCTCTGCCATCCTCGTATTTCTTCAGTGCCTGTAGCTATTTGTGTAAGGTTGTGTGAGCATTTCTCCATCCAGCTGGCATTTTGGTTATTATTGCATGGATACCTACATATATAGAGAAACATCCCATTACAGAGATACATGCACTTCCCTACCTACTGCTGCTCTATTCACAATAGCAAGGGAATAGAAACAGCTTAGATGAATAGATGATGAAAATGTGTTCCACATAAACAATGGGATTTTATTCAACTATAATGAGAGACAAAATTATGAAATTTGCAGAAAAATCGATGGAATGGGGAAATATTGTATTGAGGTAATGTGGGATCAGAAAGACATAGTGTGTTCTTTGTCATATGCAGATTCTAATCTTTAATTTTAAGATATAGATATATTTATTTTATCATACAAGAGTTTTGCCTGTGTGTATGCATATGTGCTGCATGCATGCAGTGTTTGCAGAAGTTAGATGAGGGCATTGGAGCCCCTGGAACTGGCATTATCATGTAAAATGCTGGGAACCAAACTGGTGTCTACTGTAAGAACACCAAGTAGTCTTAACAACTTGTGGTTTTTATATGTCTGTGTTTATGTAGATGTGAATGTGGGTAGAGGTCAGTTACTAAAGAGAGGTCATGAAAAGAGGAAAGAGACTTTGAGGGAGTGATGAGGAGGATCATAGAGCATGTGTGATGTGAAAGTGGGAAGGAGAGGACTGAGGGAGGAAGGGGGCAAGCTGCAATGGGGAAACAGGGAAGTAGAGACGAAAGGGGAAGGGTCAAATAGAAACACAGCATATAGAACAATAACAGAAGGAAACCATATTTCAATTATATACCATAATGTTTCTAGTTAAAATATACTGTATTAGTGTGTGTGTATGTGTGTGTGTGTGTGTGTGTGTGTGTGTGTGTAATTATATACCACAATATATTACTTCCAAAGTTAGCTGACATGGCTCAAGATTGATATCAAAAGCAATGTAGAAATCTGGGTAATTTTATTCTCCACTTCACTTCTTGTTATCCAAATGTGCATGTTTAGAAATTACACTCTCAGTTGTAAGCATTAACAGAATCAGCTTCCTTTTATTTCCTTAACACCCCCCCCTGTGGAATTCTTCCCACCCTCACATCAGGATAGAGCCTGTGATCATAGACAGTCCCTTAGGAGAGCCTCAGCTCTCAGCACACTCTGCCAGAATTACAGGTTCCCACCAAGCTTAATGGCATACTCATGTCAGCACTGAAGAAGGAATTGAAGCACTGAAGAAGAAACACCTGGATGACCCTGACCCCGCCCCCTAACAACGGGGCACTCACTCACCCGCCATGCATTGCGACCTGCGAGGGGCAAAGCCCCACTGCGCATATGCAACCTTTCCTTTAAAAGGTCCTGCCACCCACCCCTCGCTCTCTTCCTTTCAGCTCCTCTTGGGTTGGCTGACTGCCCATCCCCCTCTCTCCCCTTTTCTGGTAAATAAACTCCACGTGGGTTGTTTATCCGTTGTTCCTTTCTTTATATTAGCAGCTGCAGCTTAAACAAAAGAATAACAGGTATGACAAGAAAATCATGAGTTGAAGGCCAGCCAGGGCCACATAGGAAGACTTTTTCTCAAAATAAACTAAGGATTGTGCATCTGTTTTGTCTCCTAGACTTTCTGTGTGGAATGGGATCTATGTGAGGACAAAGACGAACTGTTTCACAGTAGCAGACACAGGTATTGCCACATGAATGTTAGATGAATGTACACACGAGAGCCTGAATGAAGCATCCTGTCCCCTGAGAATGAAGTGTTATTGTAAATCTTCTCATATCCTATGCCTGGAGAGATGGCTCAGGTGGTAAAGTTCTAGATGTACAAGCATGATGGTCTGAGTTCAGTTTACCACATTCTTCTAAAAGCCAGGCATAGTAGAGTACATTTTTAATTCCATCACTGGGACTCAGAGATAGAATCTGGGAGATTCACTGGCCTGTGAATATAGCATACATGGCAAGTCCAAGATCCTTGTGAGAGACCCAATTTCAAAAAATAATCTAAATAACTCCCGAGGAACAACACCCAAGTTTGATCTCTTGTTATTGGACTTAGATCCAAGAAGCCAAGTTTGGACTCTCATCCTCAAGAAGCCAATTAAAAGAGCCAAGTCAATAGTGAAAAGCCAAAAAAGCAGCTTTAGTCAATTTGGTCACATTGAGAGGAGGGATAAAAAGATCCTGCAATACCTCAAGTCTGTCTTCCTGGTCTTGACATGATGTTAAGGTTTAAGTAGAGGACCACAGGTATAAATGTCTAAGCAGGTATCATTTTTGGCTCTACTCTCCTGTAAGGTGGCATGATAAGTTGTAAATATCTTTTGGGAGAAAGGTTCCCAGGCTTTAGACTTTTTTTGTTCCTGTATGAGATTCCTGGGGGAATTTTAATTTCCCAAGTCCATTCTTTCAATAGTCTGTGATCACAAATGGGGGATACAACTGTCTGTGTAGAACTTCTTCATCCCTACCAGTTTAGTTATACTCTCTTGTTCACACATGTGCATGTATACCCATATGTAGGTAGGTACTCATACATACATGGACATGCATGCCCCCTCACATGCCAAAATCTTGTTTTTCTCTGTGGCTTTCATAAGGCACAACATGGTCCCTGTCCTCTTGGTCCTCATGTCCTGCCATGCAGGTGGAGGGGATGACTGCTTTTGAACTTAGGCAATCAGTTTCCCATAAAAGAAATTGGCATCAGCCTCAGTACTGAATGCAGACTGTAATGGTCATACTTTGCCTAAGTAATGGCTCTCTTCATAGGTCACTCAGTGCATCCTGGCATACTCTCAAAAGCCTGAGAGAGAGGCAGTTGGAAGGGAAGTCTCTCTTCATCACCATAACAGTATTGACTTTGAAACTTGAAACTTCCAGCATTACAATTTCCTATCCAGAAACTGATTCTAGGTGAACTGTGGTACTCTACTTTCTGAAAGATATACTCTCTGGATGCATTTGAGCAGGATGTTTCTTTCCTTTAATAGTTCTGATTAATAGGTGATATATATATATATATATATATATATATATATATATATATATACATATATATATATATGATGACCATGGTGATATATATATATCACCATGGTCAACTATTCACATTTATAAAATTTAGCCAACAAATTCAGCCAGTTCTTTGTCATGAGCTTGGTCTACCTCTCAATTCACTTCCTTTAGTGAAGTCTTTTCTGTCTTGTCAATCTAATTATTTAGCTCTACTGTTACCAGAGTTATCAGGACTTAGTCTTTGCTCACTCCAGGTATATTAGGAGGTTGACCAGTTGTCTATTTTCTCAATTTGTACTTTCATTAGATACTAATCTCTCTCCCCCTCTTCCCTCACCTCTCCTTTCTCTCCTCCAATATTTTTAGTTTTCATAACATACACTAAGATTGATCAGAATTAGAACCTGGATTCTGGTAGATTTGTTGAGGATAGGCTTAGGTGCCTATCCTCAACAAATCTATTAAACAAACAAGTAATAGTGTAAAACAGAAAAGGGATATTTATTTAATGTAGCTTCATTGGGAAGATAAAAAAATTAGCTATAGTGATATTAACTAAGTCCCTCTTTGTGGTCTTGTTATGATGTTTAGATTTAAATAGGGAGCAAAAGGTTTCCATGGCTCAGCAGTCCTGGTCAGGATATGATCTTACTCATCATTGGTTCAGTTCCATTCTCTTCATTAAGGTGGCCTGACAAGTTGTCAATGCTGTGTGAAATCTCTTTCCAGGAAAGATGATCTCCCCCTCTGGCTGGTAGCAGACTCATTTTATTCACCCAGCATGAGATTTCTGGGTAAATTTCAATTTCTTGGAGTCTATTGTTTGAATAATCTGATTGCCAAAAGGAGGGATTCAAGAGTCTCTTAGATTATTCTTAATTCCTTCTAGGACAGGATGTTTGCAAGCCAAGAAACTCAACTCCAGCTCTGAGAAGCAGCCAGGATTCCTCTGAGACTTTGGGGAGACGTGAAAAGATGAGGCATCAGGTGACTCCATGAGGGGATCTACACAGCTTATTGAGCACACATGCTCTCTCTTACTGGGCTCATTAGAGTACAGTTACATTGACTATAGTAACACCCCTAAGAGGTTTCTTTCAATCACCCCACACAGTGAGAAAAATGTCTTATGTCTTTCTCCCAGCATGTACTACTGTCCAAGCTAGCACTCTCGGGGAGGGTGGTCTTACTTCACTTCCTACAAAATGGAAAAGAATGCATCTCAGAACCTGTTTGGTTCTAGAAAATATATACCAAGGTCAGGGATGTTGCCCAAAATGAAGGCCACACAGCTCTTTCCTCACCTCAGGATGTACCATTACAATGTCACAAGATAGACATACCAGAATTTAAGATGATGATATCCAAAGGGGAATTCATGGTCTTTCTGTATCTGCCTCCTAAGTGTTGGGATTAAAGCATGCACCACCTTTTCCATTTGGATGCTAGATCTTGTCAAATGCTTTCTCTGTGTGCTATGAGAAGAAATCCATGTGGCTTTTTCCTTTTTGGTTTTCTCGCTCTCTTTCTTTCTATTTATTTAGCCTGTATTTGTGTGCACGTGTGCTCACATGCCACAGCACATGTGTGAAGGGCAGAGGACAACTTGAAAAAGTTGCTTTTTCCTTCCAGCATGTAGGTTCTGAAGATTGAACTTGGGTGGTCAGACTTGGAGGAAGTGTTTCTTCCAGATGATCCATCTCACCAGCTCCTCTAATGTTTGCTTTTAACCAAGAAGTGACATGAGTTTGAAGACCACTTGCTGAAATGATAGTATTAGAAAGCCTTTTAAAGAATCCCACTCTTATCCCAATACTCTGGTTCCTTGTCTATGCCAACCCTTCCAGTTTCCCTTCAAGCTTTTATTCAACTGATCAACTTAAAATCTAGATATGTGGGTTGGAGCTATGGCTCAACAGTTAAGAGCACTTAATGATCTTGGAGAGGACCCAAGTTCAATTCCAAGCCTTCCTTCCATGTTGGGCAGCTGATAACTGTGTATAAGCATAGCCCTAGGGTATCAGATATCTTCTTCTGAACTCCAAGTCACCTTCATCATGTATAACACACACACATGCGCATGCATGTGCGTGCACACACACACACACACACACACACACACACACACACACACACACACAGAGAGAGAGAGAGAGAGAGAGAGAGAGAGAGAGAGAGAGAGAGAGAACTAAGAATAAAAAATAAATCTTGGCCAAGTACAGTCTAGTCTATCAACTCAACTTGGTTGTTTTCCATCTGCAGAAAAAGTCCTCCATCAAGTTCTTTATCCAATTTACTGCCACACATGATCTCCCATTACTTTTCCTAAACACCCAATGTAACAGAAGAATGAACAAGTATGAACAGCTGACATTAAAGAAATCATTAATTTCCAACCTTGGTGCCTTTTTTCCTGCAATATCTTAGCCCATTCATGTTCTCTCTTCCATTCCCTCTCTCCATCTTTTTCCTTTACAGTCCTAGGTTTAGATTCAATGCTTTTCTCAGTTTCTGTTCATTGCATGCTATCATCTGTTCAAAGTTGCTTCCAGGCTCTCAGAATCTCACATGATGATACACTGAGCTGTATGACAGTTTCCCTGGGGAAAGATACCAAGGATCTAAATGCTGGGCAGAAAGCATGGACAAACCCAACTCCATCAAATATTGACAGATTGCATTCCAGATCTACATCCTCTCATCTCAGACACATTTGGCAGTGCTTAGCTTTCTAAATTTCCCAGTGTGATAGGAATGAATTACCATGACTTTGAACATGCTGCATATGCTCCTTTCCTTTGAAATTCCACTCCATTCATTTCCTGTTTCTCTCTTTTGCTCTTTCCTTCTTAATTTAATATGTTTCTATGCATTCTTCTTTTAAAGATTTATTTTATTTTTGTGTGTATGTACACATGCATGTGTTTGTTTGTGTATGTGTGTTGTACACATGATTGCAGGTGTCTGTGAAGGCCAGAAAAGATTGTCAGATCTCTTGGAGCTGGAATTACAGATGGTTATGAGCTGCCTGATGTAGATACTGGGAACAAAACTTTGAAGAGTGGCAAGTGCTCCTTACTGTCAAGCCATCTTTTCAACTCTCCCCATGTGTGTATATTCTTCATATGGACTGGATTCAAATGATATCACTTTTCTGAAGATTTCTTTGATCATTCCTAGTTAAATTAACTTAAATTAAGATCTCCATTTTCTGAGCCTCATTATTACACACACACACACACACACTAGTGCACACACACATATATGTGCATTCATATGTACATACATACATTTATATGTATCAGAACACAATGTCATTCATTCTCTTACAAGATAGCTTTTCTATCTGTCTTATCAAAAATGAAACTGAAATAGGCAATAATAGCGCTTATAAATATAGAATGATATAACTTAGTGCTTGGCACAGAGTTTGGTCTAAATTATTCTTAACATTTTGCAGAGTTGGGCTTAAACCCAAGGCCTTGAAAATTGATAGGCAAGCAAATGGTTTACCATTTAACCACACCATGAATCCTTAATTACTCGATAGAAAATGAACAGATGCCTGTAGGATATCTGGTTAAAATTTGAAGTGGGGTATGTGAAGACATGGCACAGTGATCAAAAGCACTTGCTGATCTTTCAGAATGTTGTAGTTTGGTTCCTAGCATCCAGGTCTGGTGACTTATAACATCCTAAAACTCTAGCTCCAGGAATCATATGGCTTCTGTAGGCACTGAACTCCCTGCCCCCCACATGTGAGTATGTGCACACACACACACATAAACAAAATGTTTTCTGGAATATGATTGGGGAGGTGGATTGGTGACTAATGTGCCTCTCATGAAAACCTGAGTTCAAATCCTCCCAATTCACTTAAAAGCAGTGTTGGACACACACATCTGTAATCCTGCTGCTTCTGTGAGGAAATGGAAGTTGGAGACAGAAGACTCTCGGAAAGCATATGGCCCAGCTAGCATGACATAGGCAGCGGGGAATAAGAAACCCCATCTCAAATAAAATGGAAGGCAAGGATTGACACATGGAGTTGTCTTCTGATCTGTGCTGTGGTATACATACCTGGACACATAGCATACCACACTCAAGTTAAAAAATTTTCCAGGATAACATGATTTAAGAACTGAAGTGAAGTGCCATAGAAAAATAGAGACTTCAGCATTTGAAGTTCAAGTATGCCTGTATAGTGGCATTCTGCATTGCCAGTGAATTTGTGTTAGTGGGCATGGCTTCTGGTGCGGATGTGACCAGAAAGCAGAAAGGCAGAAGGCAGGCTCTCTCTCTTGCTCTCTCTCTAGGGTTGTGGATCAGATCAGAAGGGCAGAGACTGCATCTTCTGGAGCAGGAAGGCTGCGGTAGTTCTTTACTATTATCTTTGTAAGTTGTTCACCAACAAAACACACATTTATCATTTATCTTGGGTCTATGCAAACAACCGAGTTCTGTGGGATTTCTGATCTACATTTGTGTGTATCCAACAGCATTGGTTGAAATTGGAGCAGAAGGTATTGCAGTGCATTCTGGGTGATTGGAAAGACAGGTCTGTTAACACAGCATCTCAAGACGACTGTCAAGTGTGTTCACATCAGCTGGTGAAATCTACCATTCCAGTTAGAGGTGCCATCTTGAGCAACCTACACTCAGAGTTCCAGAATTGCTTGAAGACAAAACAAGCACACCAAAGAGATTCTGTGTCTTAGGCTGACAAGTCAAGTAGACTTCCTTTGGCAAAGAGAGAAGTTTTTATTCCTGATGCCTTGTGAGCACATTCAAGGCCGGCCTTTGGATTACATAATCAAGGAGTATTGCTGGCTTTACCCAGTGTTTCTTATGAACCCTTTGCAGCTGTCATTACCTGCACAAGTCCTTGTGCAAGACTGATTGGGTTCCTCAACATTTCCTCATGAATGGAGAGGAAACATGAGGTCCCATCCCTCCTTAAGGGACTGTTGACTCTCTTTTAGAATACTGGAATTTGGTTCCCAGCATCCAGATTAGGTGGCTCACATCAGTTAATGGTTGTAGGGGAAGGAGGTGTCGTTTTATTCAGTGGTGGAGCCACTGGTATGTTGCCTGTGCTCCAGCATCTACATCAGGCAGCTCACAACCATCTTTAATTCCAGATCCAAGAGATCTGGCAGCCTTAACCAACCAGAAAAGCTCTTTTAAAGCATTCATCTGGAGTTCCCAATCAAGAGAATCCCAAGCAGTGTCCCTTAGGGTGAAGCATCCAAGTAAAAGAACAAATACTGAGATGACATCATCAAGCCATGTGATCATAATTTCAGCAGAAATTACTGGAGAGGTTGAGGCAGTTGACTGGAGTCCCCCATGGAGCATTCTCTCCATGGCCGAACATCCACTCTCTCTCTCCCACTTCAGAGACTTTTCTATCATGGGGTGAACACTGGTGACCTCTATTGAAAATAGGTCACCTTCCAAATATCTTCAAGCACATGATGGTTTTAACTCCTGGGCTGTTTTGTTCCTGTTACACAGTGTTTTGTGGGGGTTTGGGTGGCACATGGGGCCTTGGAGGACACTTTGAGACAAACATGTGTGGGTCTGAAATGAAGGGTTGGGAACAACCCAAATTCAAGAGGCAGCTTCTCAGTAATCTCGATCAGCACATGAGAATTTACTGATGTAATGTACATTTCACTATTAGAGATGACATGATTGCTAATATAGAAAATAGGATCAAATAGTACTCAAACCTAATAGTTCGCAAGTGAGTTTGGCATGGTTTCGGGACATAACACCAACATCTAAAAATTATTTATGATGTTATACACTGCAAAGGAATAATAGAAACTTAAAATTTAATTTTATTTGTGTGTGTGTGTGTGTGTGTGTGTGTGTGTGTGTGTGTGTGTGTGTGTGTGTTCGTGTGTTCCTGTGAGTACAGTGCCTATGAAGGCCAGAAGATGGCATCAGATCCCCTGAAACTGCACTTACAGGTGGTTGGGAGTAGCCTGGTGTGGGTGCTGAGATTCAAACCCAGGTCCTCTGAAAGAACAGTATGCACTCAACCCAAGCTGATCCATCTCTTTAGCCTCAGAAACTTAGATTTTATAAAACCATTTAGCCACTATAAAATATGTGAACTACTTAAAGGAAATATGACAAAACATGACAAAGGGAAGATCTGTATATGAAAGGCTAAAAAAAAATCATGAGATGAAGTAAAGACTTAAATAAATGAAATACACTGTGTTCACGTGTCACACAACTAGACATAATTAAGCTGTCAGCTCTCTCTGAATTGATCTATACATTCAGTACAATCCTAATTGAATGCCTGTGATTCTTTTCCTTAGAAATTGACTCATTATGAAATTCACATGGAAACTCAAAATAGCTAGAATTGCCAAATCACTCTGAAACAGAGCTAGAGAATGAACATTATTTTATTAAAGACTTAAAGTTACAGTAATCAAGATATGGGGAATTAATGTAAAACAGTCAATTAGATTAAGCAAATAGTGGAGAAATGACACTCTTCATCAAAAATAACCCTGGAAGGGATGGAGAGAGGGCTCAGTAGTTATGAATGTGCACTGTCCTTGCAGAGGACTAAAGCTTAGTTCTCAGCAACCATGGAAGCTCACAGGTGTCTATAATTGCAGCTCTAGGGGATCTGATGCCACCTTTTGGCCTCCACATGCACCTGCACACATATGACATGAACACACACGCACGCATGCATGCACGCATACACGCATGCACATACACTGATACTAAAATGGATCTTGCAACCATTGTCAAGCCTTAAAAATCCACAAAACAGTACTCAGGAGGCAAAGGCAGGCAGATCTCTGTGTGTTCGAGGCCAGCCTGGTCTACAGACCAAGTGCCAGGATAGGCTCCAAAGCTACACAGAGAAACCCTGTCTCGAAAAACCAAAAAAAAAAAAAAATACACAAAACATCTAAAAGAAAACAGAAGAAATTCATGGTGAACATGGGTCAACAAAAATGCATTTACTAAAAATACCATACTGAAATGCATACTGAAAATACCATCTATAAAAATACCTGAGAATTGATCTTCCAAAAAATCATATCTTATGCTCTTTAAAAGTTACTATTAAAATGAATTGACTGACAGACACAATAAAGATGGATCTCAAAATTGCTGTACTGAGTGAAAAGAGATGGATGGATGAGTACATACTAAACTGGGTGTGATGGCACATGCTTTTAATTCCAGCACTCAGGAGGCAAGGGAAGATGGATCTCTTGATACTTCAAGTCCAACATAGTCTACACAGTGAGTTACAGGTCATCCAATGAGACATAGTAAGACCTTGTTGCAAAAAGACAGCAAACCAACAACCAACTGATAAACAAACAACAAAATACACACTGTATGAAAGTCCATTTAAATAACTTTCCAGAAAATGCAAAGCATCTTTTCAATCAGTAACAAAAAGTAGAAAAATAATCTCTCTCTATAAGAGTGTCGGTGGATAATATAATACAAGAACACAGTCACACATACACTCATATACTCAAGTTGTATAGATGACAAATATAATGGTTAGCTTTGGTTGTCAATTTGACACTAGGTAAACTCATGTGGGAAGAATTTCTCAGGAAGGTATTGTTTAGATTGGGTTAGCCTGTGGACATGTCTGTGAGGAAAGACCCAGCCCACTGTGGGTGGCACCATTCCCTATAGAGGAGATTTGAAACGCAGAATAAAAGTGGAGAGCTGAGGACTACCATACACGAATTTACTGCTTTCTGTCCTTCAAGTTCCTGATGCTGTGATTTCTTGTAATGATAGATGGTAACCTCAAATTATGAGCTAAGTAAACTCTTTCTTTCTTAAGTTGCTTTTGCTAGGGTATCACACAAGTAGGAAAAGAAAGAAAGATAGTGAATATATGCATTATCTGTATTGACTTCATAAGTAAATTCATATACCAATATTTGAGAAAGTCAGAACTTAAATCTAGGAAACTCGATATGCTAATCCTACTTCTATAGAAATGCTCATATCAAATTTTAAATATCTTAAATAATAAAAAGTTAAGGTAAAGCAGACAACAACAAAACCAGGAGATTCTAGGTAATACAAACCAAAGGAAAGCTAGTGTTTTAGTTTGGGTTTCTATTGCAGTCAAAAAACACTGTGACCAATATAAGCTGGAGAGGAAAGGGTTCATTTGGCTCACACTTCCGCATTGATGTTCATCGCTGAAGGAAGTCAGGAAAGGAATGCAAACAGGACAAGATCCCAGAGTAAAGAAAGAGCTGATGCAGAGGCCATGGAGGTGTGGCTTGCTTCCCTTGGCTTTCCTAGTTCATCTTCTTACAGAATCAGGACCAGCAGTCCAGGGATGACACTACTTACCATGGGCTGGCTCTCCCCCATTGATTTCTAAATGAGAAAATATCTTACAGTTGGATCTCATTGAGACTTTTTCCTCAACTGGGGCTCCTTCCTCTGATGACTCTAGTTTGTGTCAAGTTGACACAAAAACAGCCAGAACAGCTAGTATTACATGTAAGACAGGTCTACAACTATAGAGGTAGCTTGAAGTTAAGATGCTGGGCCAATTGTCCTGGACTATATAATAAAGCTAGTTGAGAATGAACAGTGCTTTTCTGTGGTTTCTATTTCAAGTTTCTTCATGAATTCCTGCCTGACTTCCATTGTTGATATAATATGTAAGCTGAAATAGATGTTTTCTTAACCTACATTGCTCTTGGTCAGAGTGCTTTATTTACCACAGCAACAGAAAGAAAACTAGTGTAGCATTGCCTTGTTCAGCATCTTCTGGATGTAGGCACATTATTGTTGTAGGCTGACTGTGAAATCTCCCCCACAGGCTCATATGTTCATGCTTGTTCCACAGTTGGTGGAACTATTTGGGAGGCTGTGGAAGCTTTGGTAGTAGGTCAATGGGGGCGATTTTGTAGGGTACATCATCATTAACCCTAGCGGATCCTCCCTCTTCTCCCCATTCTCCTCTTCCCCATCTCTCTCCTTTTCCTCCTCCACTTCATCCTTCTCAGGGAGATTCTATAGGGTACATTATTGTTATTCCTAGATGGCCCTTTCTCTCTCTCTCTCTCTGTTTTTTTTTGAGACAGGTTTTCTCTGTGTGGCTTTGAAGCCTATCCTGGCACTCGCTCTGGAGACCAGGCTGGCCTCGAACTCACAGAGATCCACCTGCCTCTGCCTCCAGAGTGCTGGGATTAAAGGCGTGCGCCACCAATGCCTGGCGGCCCTTTCTTTCTTTTCTTCTCCCTCTCTCTGTGCCTCTCTGCTGTCCTTTTCTTCCTCCCTTCCTCTATCCCTTTCTCCTTCCCCCTTCCCTCCCTTCCTCCCTCCCTTTCTCCTCTCTCTCCCTCCCTCTTCTTTCCCTCCCTCCTCTCTCCCTCCCTCTCCTTCCTAGTTAGACATAATGTAAACTTCCCTGCCACCATGCCTCCTTCCATAATGAACTGAATCTCCTGAAGCCATGAGTCCAAATAAATCTCTCCTCCCTTAAGTAATATGGTCATAGTATGAAAAAGGCTAATAAAAACAATTGTTAGCCTTTGGGAGGCTAAGGCAGGAGAATAAAATGTTCAAGACCAGCCTGCCTATACAATGAATTCAAGGCCAGTTTGGGCCATGTGAAATTCTGCCTCAGAAAAACGAAGAGAACCAAACCATGATTATTAAAATTTGAGTTGGCTCAAATTATACACCATTCTTCAGGTGTCCACAAGTATCCAAGACAGAATCCCCGGTGTTGATTTTGGAGTTACAAAGAAATGCTTGTAAAGAGGTAGATTTGTAAGTATAAAAGATAAATAAAAAGTATAAAGTAGTGGTTGATTATATCTCTTGGTATTCTTTATCCTTAGAGTCTTATCTGCTTTGCACCTGCCTGGAACATGAAATTTACATTTCTCAGATTTCCCCTTTCAGTTTTATTTTTCCATTTATGTATGTGATTGTGTGTGGGCTGATATGTGTTCAGATCACTTCCATGTATTTATCCACATGAAGGCCAATGGACAACCTTGGAATATCATTCCTAGGGAGCCACCGACCTTGTTTGTTTGAGATAGTATCTCTTGTTGGCCTGAATCTCACTAAGGCTGGCTAGCCAAGGAGCCACAGGGATCCATCTGTGTCTACTTACCCAGTGCTGGGATTACAAATGAACATTGACATATCAAGCTTTTTCAATATGTGAGTTCTAAGGATCAAACACAGGCCCTAGTGCTAGCTTACTGCTTAAGCTTACTGGAGTTTTATTTAGTCTTTTCTCTCAATAAGACTTTTTATCCAAACAGATTGGGAAGGTAGAGAAAATAGGAATGATTGTGGATGGCAGATGCTAGTGAATGAGTATAAGGTTTCAACCTGGGCTATGTGACACTCTGTAGTATGCTACAGATACTAAATTACCAACTGCTTGCTTTTCTGAATTTACCCATGATGCCCTTTGCTTGTGCCATATCCTTCATGGCCAAGTTCAGGAGCATCTAATTCCCTACATAAGAGGCTGGAGAGACGGCTCAGCAGATACAAGCACTTGCTACTTTTGCAGAGGACACAGTTTGATTCCTACTGTCCATGTAGGGCAGCCCACAATGGCTTCTAAGTGTAGCTCAAGGGAATCTGAACCCTCTTCTGGTATCCATGGGCCCTTGCATTCATGTGCACAAACCCCAATGTGTATATATATATATATATATATATATATATATATATATATATATATATATTGCACATAGGTGATTGTTTTAAAAAAGTAGAAGTCTTTATAATTCCTTCTGTGCAACTCCCTCTGGATGACAATATGTACATCAGTTTCTGTGTCTCTGGCTAAAAATCATGAGAGCAGCTAACCATATCGCTGAAATAGATTGAAAGTTACTGATTTATTTCAAAATAATACATTTGGGGACCAGTGTTCCAACTGATCTGCTTATGAACAAATTGCCCTCTCAGCATCCCAATTTGTATCCCCTGGATGGTCATGTTCCACAAACTATGCCAAATGATTTGTGTTATTTCATATTCAGAGAGAACTAATATTTATACGTGGCTTATTACATTTCAGGCATGGCGCTAGGTGCTGGATTAAAAAAAAAAAAAAGGTCTGATAGGATCCTTACCACAGCCCAGTGGGGAATACATTATTAACTTTCACCAAATGAGTCTCACACACATTTAATTCCTCGACTGGGGTTGTGAAAGTAATAAATGGTGGAGCAGTCATTCAGTGTAAAATTCTCTTCAATAACCCCCGCTGCTGCTCCCTACAGCTGGATCCTTCCAGATAATTCCATATCTCTTCATCACCTCCCACTCTCTCAATCTTTCATTAGTCTCTAATGATTTGCAGAAGGTAAAGGAAGTGATCTGAATGGAGTCAGGTTTGGATTCGAGGAAAGAATATTTTGTGTATTTTACATTTTTATTTGATGCTGGCAATTAACGACAGAGGGCTCATTTTCCCAATCACCCATGCAATTATAAAATCAACACACACGAGAAGCAGCCATGCTGACTTAGGCATCTCACCTACATTAGTCAGAGAGAGATTGCCCCCATTTCGAACTTCTAAAGTGCAGGTGGAGATGAGTGCCTCTCCATGGCACCAGCCTTTAACGCCTATATAATTTGAGACACTTGTCTATTGAATTCCCAGACTCTGGAACCTCTAAGATCATGCCAGTTTGTGGCTCTTAAGTTCATTCATTCTTTCATTTCAGCCTCCACAGTCTGAGAAATGGTATGGGCTGTGTGCCATGTATTTGTTACATAAATATTTATGAGCATCTACTTTGTGATGGGCACATCTTGGACAGGCATGAATGCCTCCTCTGTCATCTGACATCCACTTTCATGTGATTCAAGAGACTAATGAGTGAGATGGTAAATGGTGCCTCAATCTCTTGGAAGGAACTGTTATGGGATCTCCCCCCCCCTCTCTCTCTCTCTCTCTGTGTGTGTGTGTGTGTGTGTGTGTGTGTGTGTGTGTGTGTGTGTATAGAAGCTATGCAAATACAGAGGCTAGAAGAAGATGCCAAACATTCTGGTCTATCATGATCTGCATTATTTCCTTGAAATAGGGTCTCTCACTGAACCTGAAACTGGGTTTTGATGAAGCTGGCTGACTAGCAAGCCCAGAGATCTTCCTGTCTTCCAGGCATGCACACAACATATTTAGGCATTTAGGAATAGGATTTATTACCTGCTGGCTTCCTGGGGCTTGCCCATATGTAATCTTTTTCTTCCTCTTTCCCCTCTCCTCCCTACCTCTTTTCTCCCCTCCCTTCCTCTTCCCTTCTTTCCCCTGTTCTTCCCTTCCTTCTTTCCATTGATCATTTTTTTGTTGCTTTTATAGAGATGGAAATCAGGACCCACAGTGGGATGGGGCCTTTTCTATTGATCACTAATTATGAAAATGTCCTACAGGTTTGACTACAACACAATCTTATGGAGGCATTTTTCTCATTTAAGGTTCCCTCCTCTCAGATGACTATAGCTTGTGTCAAGTTGACATAAAACTAGCCAGCAAACCTAGTTTGCTTTTTTGTTGCTGTAATAAAACACCTACAAAAGCAACTTAGAGAGGAAAGGTTTTATTTCATGAATGGAAGACAAGTCAGGAATCTGGAGGCAGAAACTGAAGCAGAGACCATGGAGGAACATTGCTTGCTGGTTTACTCTCATTAACTTGCTCAGATATCTGTCGTTGCAGTCTGGGAAGGCAGAGACAGAGTATCCCCAAAGTAAGCTGGCTAGTGAGACTGGCTGTATTGGTAATGTCCTTGTTTCCTACAGATAACATTGTCAAAAACCACCTTGGGGAGGAATGCTGCTTACTGGATCTCTCTGCCCTGGTTTACTCAGCCACCTTTCTTATACAGCCCCAGGCTATCTGCCCAGGAATGGCACTATCCTCAATGGGTTGTATCCCACCCCAATCATTATTCAAGAAAATGCCCATAGACTAGCCTGATGGGTGCATTTCCTCAGTTGGGACAACCTCTTCTCAGTTAACTCTGGTTTGTGTCAAGTTGCAGGAAGTATCCAGTATAGATGAGCTCTGACTGACAGTTCCTGGCTCACTGGGTTAAGTTAGAGCATGATGATTTCTGCTACCAATCTTCAGCCTCCCCATGCACACTCACACAAGTGCAGAATATCTCCACATACATGTGCCCACACACATTCAAACATGTATGCATACACACACACACACACACACACACACACACACACACACACACACACACACACACTGTGTGTATGTGTGAGGGAGAGTCTCCTTCAAGTTGCAGTGTGTGGAGTATTTGCTCACAGCAATGAGAAAAGTAACTCATGTAAGTTATCATTGGCATGCAGATCCATCGACAACACTTGGAAGGACCCAGTTAATACCAGGGCCTCAGAAGTGCTTGCTGAGTGAATGATTAAATGGAAGCATGAATGAGTAAATGAACCATTCATCTTTATACCCGCCCCTCTGAGGCACTTAACTTGGAGCCTGGCATGCAGCAGGTGCATGATAAATACTTGTTGAATTAAATGGGAGCACCAGAAGTTATCGCTTAGCACATGTGGAAGTAATGCCAGATAAGAACTTAAGAGCATCTAGTACCCCAAAGCAGTGCTCCCATTTAGAAAGCTTAAAATAGTGCCACTCATCACTCATGTCTCCTAGCAGAGTACAAATTAGCAGCTTGGAAAATTCCTCCCAGCTCCAGGGTGATACCGACATTAACATAAATAGAAAAGGTCCTGTGGTATTGCTGGGCCTCATCACCCAGGGAGAGCTTGCTCAGGGTTGGCAAAGTCCAGAAGCAATCACAGGGTACCTGCTTTTAAATAATCCCCGCAGAAGGTCAGAAAAGACAGAAATGCTCAGTGACAAGGACTCATTCTCAGTGCTGATACAGGTGGCTCCCCACAGTAGGTCCTCAGCTGCCATCACAGAACATGAAAGACTTCCAGAATGAAAAACCTGATGTCCACCTCAATCACCTTCTCTGGGTTCGGTGGGTCCAGAGGCTCTGAGATGCCAGCCCTCAGCCTCAAGACATATTGCTTATGCTCTACTGTGTCCCCCCAAGGACCAGTAAAGAGGAGGGAAAAAAACCACAGGGAAGATTACTGCACATGAATTATTAATTCTTATTAGCATATGAAAATGCTGTCAACGGCAAGCAAGCCTGAAATATTGCTAGTGGCAGCTAGACCCATGTGTATGCGGTCGGAGAGGCTTATGCGCAATGAAGGCAAGCATATGTTCAACTAGAACAGCTAACAATGGTTAGAGCAGCCACTGCCTCAGACCCAGGGTGAATGCTCCTTATTGTGGATAGAAGCAGAGAAGCACCATGAATGGGAATTGCAGAGCACTTGCCTAGCCTAGCAAACATGAATGCACAATACAGACAGCGGGCCAGCACTGCTGCTAACTGAACTTTAAATACACCCATACACTTAAATGTGCGCTTGTAACCCCAGCACTATGGGGAGAAGCAAGAACCATTGAGGCTTGCTGGCTGCCAGCCAACCTTAAGTTTGGTAAGAGACACTTTCTCAAGGGAGTAAGCAGAACACCTAACATCCATCCTTCTCTGGCCTTACCGTGTGTGAGTGTCCGTGCACACATGTACATAGAGATGAATACCGGTGCTTATTTCAATGGAACCTTAAATGCCTCTCTCCCCCAGAACATTCATATTAAAAACTTGGTCTTCAGTGGAGCAGTGGACAGAGGTAGGGGCTTCAGGAAGGTGATTGGCTCATGGGAGCTCTGATATCATCAGTGCATTAAGCATCAATGGATTTGTAGCTAAGTGGACTAAACAGAGACGGTAGAACCTTCTGGAGGTGGGACCTAATTGAAGGAAGCAGATCATTAGGAACATGCCTTTAATAGTAAATTATTTTGCATGCCTTGCATGTGTTGTTGTGTGATGGGGAATGTGCTGTGTATGTTCATCTTATTGATTATTGAATAAAGTACTTGTTTGGCCAATGAAACAGCTAGTTAGACAGGACTAGGAGTCAAAGAGGATTCTGGGAAATGTAGTAGAGAAGTGGTGATCCAAGCAGGAAGTGACATAGAAAGGAGACTCATATGCAAGCAAAGGAAACAGGAAGTGTCTCCCCTTTCCCCTTCGCCTCCTCCAGTGGTGGGATGTGAGCCACAGGCAAGGAGGGACACCAATAAGGCGTCCGATAAGATAAGTCTTATAAAATATATATATTTATGATAATTAAGGCTGAGCTAACAGATGAGAATCCTAGTCATTGGCCAAGCAGCATTGTACATAATACAAGTCTCTCTGTGCATTAATTTGGGGCCTAACTTGGGTGGGCGGCTGGCGTAAAGCACACATGTGGCCATGGGGCACGGGCAGCTTCTGGCGGAAATATTTATCGTAACAGTTGTGTGTGTATGTGTGTGTGGTATGGTTATGCATTGTGTATATGTATTTTGTATACATTGAGTGTATGTCGGTGTGGTGTGTGTATGTATTGTATACTGTGATGCATTTTACATATGTGCATTGTGTGTTGTATGTGTGCTGTGTGTTGTGTGTGGTATATGCAGCATGTGCTGTGTGTGTGTTGTGTGCATGTGCTGTATATGTGTGTGGTATGCTTGGTGCATGCAGGTAAGTAGTCACACACACTCTTCCACAGCAGCTCTTTGGAATCATTCTAGGTCCTTCTAAAATTAATCAATGCCCCCCTTTTGTCCCTAGCTCAAGTCTTGAGTTCTGGTTCTGATATGTGAGTCCAAGAGTTATTGGTGTCCTCTGGGAATCCTCAGGGCTACGGAGATGGTTGAGCCCTGATCAAGTGGAAATTAAAAAGGGCCCCGGGGATTGCAGACCCAGGCTTCATTAAGACCTAATGAAAACCTGCCACAGGCCGAGCACAGGCATTTATGAGCTTTCTCCGTTTTTTCTTTTGTGGAAGCCCTTGATATGATTCTACTATGTCTGGGAATTCAATAACTCGAGGCAGAGGCTGCAGCAGAGGGACAGCAGATTTCTTCCTAATGGAAAATTGGGTTTCTGGGGTCTAATGTGATGCTGTTGTTGGGGGAAGGTCTTTAAAGAGGGTAGTGGGGCTGAAGAGATGACTCAGTGGGTGAGAATGATTGTTCAAGCATGAGGACCTGAATTCAAATCCCCAGCACTCCCACAAAAGCCAACCATGGCGCCATGTGTACCTGAAACTCTATTATTGCAATGGGAGAATCACTGGGATTTGGTGGGTGTTAGCCTGGTTCCAGTTTCAGTGAGAGACTCCATCTCAAAAGAATAAGGCATAAGAAGAACACCTGACATCCTCTTCTGGACTCTACATGTGTGCAAACAGGTGCACATTCCTGCACACATTGTGTTTCTCCCACCTCCTCAAAGGAGCTGCACCTGGGACCTAGCATTGAATAAAGTAGCCAATGGGAAAGACTCCATACTTCAACAATAACAGTGGAGAATGATTCAGTCACTGTGGGTCAGCCAGGATTCTGAGGACACAGACACTTCGAAGCAGGTAGAGAAATCTGCAAAGGTGGGCTACTGTGGTACCCGTGGAAAGGGGTACCAGATGGAAGGAGCAAGAACTAGATGCTGATAGCAAGTACTTCAGTAAATGATTATGTAGGGTGGGAGCTTCACATTGGCTTTTAATTTTTCATTGTGGCTCTTTATTAGTTATCTGTGTGGGCACACTCATGCTGTGGTGCATGTGTAGAGGTTGGAGGACAAAGGAGTAAGTGGGTCATGAGGACAGGACTCAGGTCGGCAGCCTTTGTGGAAAACATCTATATTTGCTGAACCTTCTTGCAACCCCTCAGGTTGGTTTTGTGAATGTTTGTATATAGTATAAATACTCATAGTTTAGGGATCTCTTAATGGGTGGACAGAGCAATCTCACCATGCCCCAGTATCATCACTCTCAAACTCCAAGTATCTAAGTCCATATAAAGTGATAACCGTGGAAGAGTAGTCTCAGAGATATGATTGATAAGGTCTTCTTGTCACCTGCTGTCACTCTAGAGTCTCAGCCTTCCTAATGCTACAAGCCCTCTGTGCAGCTCCTCATGCTGTGATCCTCCAACCATAACATTATTTTGTTGCTACTTCATTACCAGAATTTTGTTACTGTTACAAATCATAATGGAAATATCTGATCTGCAGATGAGTCTTAGGAAATCCAATGAAAGGGCTGTTTGACCCTTCTAAGGGATCTCAGTCCATAGGTTGAGAACCATTGCTCTCAAGTGACCAGCATGCTGACATTGCTAATAAGCCTGTATCTCAGAAACCACTACTTTTTTTTTTAATTCATCTATTTATTTTACATCCTGGACATAGCTTCCCACCATCCTCTCCTCCCAGCCTCTCCCCATATCTCACCCTCTGCTCCAACCCCCCAATCCCCTCCTCTTCAGTCCCCATCCAGGAAACAATAGATCTCCCCTAAGTATTAATAAACCACGGCATATCAAGTTTCAGCAAGACTAAGCACCTCCCATGTATCAAGGCTGAACAAGTTGACCCAGTATGAGGAGTAGGGTCCCAAAAGCCAGTAAAAGAGTCAGAGACAGCCCCTGCTCCCATCCCATTGTTAGGAGTCCCACAAGAGGACCAATCTACACACACACACACACACACACACACACACACACACACACACACACACACACACACACCACACACACACACACACCATATTTCATATATGCATAGTGCTTAGTCAGTCCCATGCAGGCTCCCTGATTGTCAGTTCAGTCTCTGAGAGCCCCTATTAGCACAGGTTAGCTGATTGTGTGAGCCTTCCTCTGGCTCCTATACTCCTTTCTCCTCTTCCTCCACAGAATTCTTGAACTCTGTCTAATGTTTGGCTGTGGATCTCTGCATCTTCCTCCATCAGTAGCTAGATGAAGCTTCTCTGATGACAATTGGGCCATGCACCAATCACAGGAGATGGCCAGTTCAGGCTATTTATTTCTGGGAGTTTAAACTGCCTGCCCCACCCCCTACACACACACACACACACACACACACACACACACACACACACACACACACACGGACTCCTGAGAGATTTCTGTGCACCAGGCAGGAAGCACCATTTGTATGACAGCCTCCCTCCAGGGATTCATGGAGAGTGTCTTAAGAATTCCTTCCCTGTGGAGATGTAAACAACATCTATTCCCTCCTTACAAACCCTCAGTGGCAAATCAAAGTACAATTCCAGACAGTTCATCCTGGAGAACCAATGAGTGTATTGGGCTTTCTTACAGAGCACGTTAAGGGATTCCTGGCAGGAACATGGTGGACCACAAAGCCACCACACTGAGAATTCTTTGCCTGCCATGTAATATGCCATTCCCATAGTCTCATAGATGGAGCTCTATTCAAGTAACCTCACAAGACTATATATGATAGCCCTTCCCAGACTCAGAGGCCATATGCAATTATGGCAGTGCTATATACAAAATAGAGAAATGGCTAGAAACACAGGTAAGGATCCCATGACTTTTCCCACAGGTTCCTTCTTTGAGGGAATGTCAGAAACCTGATTGGCCAGTTGGTCTCTTGCAAATAGGCACAGACTATCTGATGAAGATGGTGACTGTTGTGTTTGGAGAGTCCTGTTCATCACAGGTACTGAGCGGGTAGAGAAGATGAAAGAGGAGGAGATTGGGGGATTGGAGGAGGGGGTGAGATGGGGGGAGAGGCTGAGAGGGGAGGATGGCAGGAGGCTGCGTCCAGGATGTAAAATAAATAGATGAATTAAAAAATAAAAAAAGTTCAATCTCCCAGAACCAGTGTAAAATGGCTGAGTGCAAAGGTACAACCTGTAATGCCTGCACTGGGGATATAGAGACAGGTGGATCCCGGGGGTTCGCTAGTCACCCAGGCTAACCAAGTGGGAACTCTGTAGGTGTACTGAGAAATTCTGCTTCAGTACGTAGGACGGACAGCCATTGAGGAAGATACCCAATGTTGACCTTTGACTGCTATGTGCACTCACTTTCACCTTCGTGCACACACACATGCACAGCACAGAAGAAATCCATCCAGACACCTGGAGGTAGTTTGATTACACTGGTTTTTCCCCTTAACATTCCTCTGCCATTTATTCTCACTGGAACAGACCTCTGTTTTAAGTTTGATTTTTACTTTTGATTCCTGGCCCTAGGCTCTACTGGCACTGTCATCTGTCTCCTACAACATTACTTCTGACCAAAGGATGCATTTCCCAGACAAACAAAAAAGGTAATAAGCCAATGCCCATGTGGTCCACTCTTACTACAGCTCTCACCATCTACTAGCATCTGACTTCACAGATTGGTGGACCAGTCCTTCGATGGCTCAATTACAGTGCCAGGTGGAAGACAAACTGTCAGATGTGGTGCTGCCCATCAGGAAGTTGTGTCTCAGCATCCAAGGCTTGTCTGTGTTCCCACTGCTGGAGCACATGGGTCCAGTACCAAGGATGCAATAACTGGGAAGGGTATTTGCCCAGTTCCTTCCTTACTCCCACCGCGATTCTGATGCTTTTGGTTAAAAGGGAAGTGAGATATTCTGTTATTCATTTCACTCGGACAAGAGGGGGAGGGTAGTTGGGATGGATATGCACAGAATACATTGCCTTATCTGTATCAAAATGTAGTAAGGAAACTCATTATTTTGCACAGTACTTAAAAATTCAGCAGTTAAACAAACAGACTCCTGCTCTTTGCTGCAATTTTGTTTATTAGAATGATTTCAAAAGATAATGATCAGGGCAAGTAGAAATGTAGAATGAAGAACATAGGCAAAGAAAGAGTCAGACTGGGGACACAGATAGTCAGATGCTTGAAAAAAAAAAAAAACCCAACCAACCAACCAAACAAACAAACAAACACAAGAAACCAAATCTATCCTGATAGGAACATGAGCTTGAGATGGGAATCAGGAGTCCAAAGAATAGCCAGACATGAGAGATCTTGGGAGAATGTATTAGGAAGTCCCCCAAGATAGTAGCCTTAAGAGACGACACCCAGGGTACATCCTCAGTGCACAAGCTTATGAATGGCAGAAGCAGGAAGGTATTTGTTGTGGTTTGAGTATGAAATCTCTCTCATAGGCTTATACATTCAAACACACAGTTCCCAGACAGTAATGTTGGTTTAGAAAGTTATGAAACCTTTGGGTGCAGAGTTACCTACTGGGCTTCTTTGGCTGAAGAATTATCTTGGGTTGTACATTAAATCCAGGAGTTCCCAACCTGTGCCTGCAGGTTGCAAGAGCATACATATATTTCTTCTGCATGATGCTGCCACACAGTAAATTATACTGGCCCACAAGTGACCATGGAGCTGTGGGTTGAACCTCCACATCAAGAAGTGGGGCCCCAGAGTTGGGCCTTGAGGTTTGATAGAAGTTCCTACTTGCTCTGCTGTCTGCCTCCTGTCATGCCCTCACCATCACAGTGGACTCTATGCTTTCTTAAACCCTGAGGCCAAAGAAACCCTTCTGTAGGCAGAAGTTTCTGTTCCATCTACCAGTTCCCAAATAACCAACACAGAGGCTTAATATTAATTATAAATGTTCAGTTGATAGCTCAGGCTTATTATTAACTGGCTCTTACAACTTAAATGAACAGATTTCTACTAATCTATGTATTGCCACATGGTTTGTGGGTTTACCTGTCCTCCAGCATGCCTTGTTCCCTCTGTGTCTCCTCGTGACTACAGTTACTCTGCCCTTCTTCTTCCCATTATTCTCAGTTTGGCTATCCTGCTTATTTATACTTCCTGCCTGGCTACCAGCCAATCAGTTCTTTATTAACCAAGGATATATATAGTATGGAAGGATTATTCCACAACACCCTTCCTTTCTCAAGCTGTGTCTGCTGTCAGGCATTTTGTCATAGTAATGAAAATAGTAATGAATATAGTATCTATCATAATAATACTGTATATCATACAGTCCTGTCAGGGCTATACTGGGCCAGTGATGTGGCTCGGTTTTTAAAGGAGCTTGTGGCCAAGCCTGACAACATGAATTTGATCCCCAGAACCCACAAAAAGGTCGAAGAAGAGAACTAAACTTCACAAAGTTGTCATTTGATGCACACATATATGCCATGGTATGTATACACAAACACACATATGCACACATCATGTACACAGAGAAATAATAATAAGCAAGTGAAATAAAGTTTCAAAAAGAATGTGCAATGTTCAGTGGGAGCTAGGAAGTTGTATATCCTTTGCTCAGGCATCTCAAGGGCTGGTTCCTAGATGCAAGCTTTGGGATCTTGGCACCTATTGCTGTAGGGAGCAGTATCTCTTTGTCCCGGTGATATCCTTGCCCCAGCTCAGTGATATTTTCATGCCCCTTGATCCCCAAAATGAACCATAGCTGTCAATTTCCTGTCCAGAGTGACTTTCAGAGATGCGGCCAAGAAGCAATTTATTGAAGTTGGGAAATTGGAAAGCCTCTCAATTTCTCTTGCAACAAGTTCTTACGATTTCCTTTGAAGTGAGCTTTCAAATACACCAGACAAGTCTACACTCAAATGGAAGTCAGGAAATACATGCTGAAAATCAAAAAGAAGAGGTTGTCGTTGCCTCCCATTTTGTGTGCTCTGTCTCCTGCTTGTCTGCCTTGAATTTGTTAATGGGAAAATCACTTCTCTGTAGCCATAGAAAACTAAATACCATCAAAGCCCCAGGGGAAAATTACTGTGAATGTGTGTGTGTGTGTGTGTGTGTGTGTGTGTGTGTGTGTGTATGCACCACCACACTGTGGGGATGGAACTTAAGTCTTGAGGCTTACAGGAGATACTTTACTGACCAAGCCATTTATCTAGCCACCTAATGTGAGACTTTTATTGTGTTTTATTGTGTTATTTTATTTACTTGTTTTAGCTATTTATAGTTTGGGGAATGCACATTTCAATGAACATAGTTTCATGGTTCTATGATATGCATGCAATATATGCATAATCAAGCCATATGCTATTTTTAATAACATTCCATAGATCTCACAAATTCCATTTGTGAATGGATTTTTTTTTTGCTTATTTAGGTAGAGAAAGTGTGTGTGTGTGTGTGTGTGTGCGCGCGTGCACGCACGCGTAGATCTCTTCTTTCATCATGTAGTACCTGGGGTTTGAACTCATGCCATCAAGCTTAGCAGCAAGCAGCTTTATCTACTGAGCCACCTTAACTGTCCCTGGAATATTTGTATGTGACCTTGATCTTGGAAGTAACATTCTAGGTTGTCAAAGGCTACCAAATACCCAAGAATATCTCTGAGGTCTTAATGATGAAAATTCTAGTGGTCATATCAGAGAAGTCTCTACATTCCTGTTCCAGACACATGAATCTGACTAGAAAACTCTTCTTGCCAGGGTCCACCCACAGAAATCCCCATGTTTTTCTTCCCTAGTCCCCCGATGTTTGCTGGACTGAGGGAACCATAGAGATGTGAGTTAAGTTCAAGTATAACAAAGAGAATGACCAGTGAAATGTGGCGATGCACAGCTTTTGAGAGGCCAAGGCTGGAGGATTGGGTTTCAAGGCCAATATGAGATACATAGTGAGTTCTAGGCTGTCCTGTGATATATAGAAACAAGAAGGAAAGGAAAGAGAGGAGAGGAGAGGATGAAGTTATATTTTATTAAAGGAGAATTAGGAGGGTTGGTGTGTAGCTCAGTGAGAACCCTTGTGTATCATGCAGAAAAGCTCTGAGATTTATCCTTAATACTGAAGGAGGAAGGGAGGGATGGAGGAAGGTAGGAAGGGAGGGGAGTGGGAGAGAGAGAGAGAGAGAGAGAGAGAGAGAGAGAGAGAGAGAGACAGAGACACTCAGAGAGAGACAGAGAGAGAGACAGAGAGAGACAGAGACAGAGACAGAGAGAGACAGAGAGAGAGAGAATGTTAGTGAGTTGATATTCAGGCCAGGGAGGTCAGATTTGCCAAGTTGCCCCTATTGAACTACCCCGTGTGGGTCAGGAGGTTGTCAGGACATATTTTAGGGAAAGGAAGCCATTTATTCCTAGCATCAGTTTCTTGACTGCAGGTAGGCAGACCTGTAGCCAGCCCCTAAGCAGGCATGGCTACAGGTTCCCCTACAACTGCATATGTGTGTACATAAGTTCACAATTTAAATTAGCCATTATCTTACCAGTAAAATGCCTTTGAAGGGAATACCTTATGTTTTTATCTCTATCCTATCTGCTGTGGTCTCTATTTGTGATTGAATCATGAACTTTACTTGTCTCTAATAGGTCCTTACTATTCTTATCAACAGTGGCATGATTTAATGGGGAGCTGATGAAAAGGCAGATAAAATGACCAGATAGAAACATCCACTCGAAATGTAACAGTGCCAATTACAATTTCCAGCACAAAGATCAGACTAGAGGGCTAGTCTTCACCAGGCTCTGCAGTCTGACAGCCGGCCTTTCAGTCATTCCACGACTTCAGTTCTGAAGAGTCTGCTATTTCATTGATCCACCCTCTTCTTGCTTTCTTCTGGGAAATCAGCTGTTTTATTTTGCCATCGCTCCCATCTTCCTGGGAATGTCTGTGGCTGAGGGTGTTTTGGAAGGAGGGGAAGGCTTATTAGACTCAAGAAATAAACAAGCATCACATGTCTGGGGAAGCTGAAACACACAAGATTCATGAGTGCCCCTCATCAAGGTGTAGAAGCAGAAAAGAACTGATGGGAAGGGAGACGGACCAGGCCAAGCTGTTGAGAGGATGTTCTTGGATCAGTTGCACTGTCTACAAGTCACGGAGAAAGGGCCAGGGATGCCACTTTCCTGAGTCATGATCTGTATTGGGGTGGGCTTTTCAGTGACATAGCTGCATTTGAGTCACACCTCCACTTGTAAGTAACCCCTCACCTATACTCATGTTATTAACCCCAATTAAAACCGCCACTGTTATACTAAATTGGAATTTAGTGAGATTGTTATTTTGGTCTGTCCTAGCCCACTATTTAGGGTGAGTGGAAGTGTGTTATGGCTTCCTAGGAGAAATCTCATACAACAGTGTCCCTCCTCCTTGCTCAGATATGTGGTTCAGAAGTAACATACATTCACAGTCTTCTAGCTTCATGTTTTGACATGCTTTCTCATGGAGCTGCTGGTCCATGGGAACTAACCTTGGCTTTGCACTTGAACAGAATGAAATGTCATTTGTTTGTTTGTTTGAAATTGCTGGAGATCAAACTCAGTGCCTTTCCCATGCCAACACAAGGATGGTCCATTGAACTACAGCTCCAATCCATTGGCTCTGAGCTTAAATTCCAAATCCTGAATTAAAAATAGTGGTCAATATTTCTAGCTCAAGTGATCCCACCTCTTTTATTCTGTTGTGCTATCTATATTTTGTTTTCGGGGAGGATAAACCCATGGCCTTGCACCTATTAAGCAAGTCCTTTGCCACTTAGGGGATTCTAGAGAGGTGTCCCACCACTGACCAATTCTCTCAGTGGTGGGACACCTGTCTAGAATACTTTCTTCTGTATTTTTCATGACAGTTGTATTCTTCATTGTTAAGCTACAGATAACCCCTGAGACACAAAGATTCAATTACCAATTTTTTTAACATTACAGTGAAGCTCTTTATCATCATCATTTGAGTGTCCAGTAAGCTACCCGAGATGTTCAACTCTTTATAATAAAGTTCTCTTTGTGTTGGATGATTTTGCCCTGCTGTAGGCTTCTGGAAGTGCTGTGAGCATCTTGAAGGAAGACTAGGTTAGGTTACAATGTATTGAAAGTTAGATTATTTAAAAAAACCTTTCAGCTTTAATAGTTGTTATATTTGATGGGTTTATCAGTGCATAACATTGTCATATGTTGAAGACCTTTGAATTATATCCTTAATGAATTAATTACGTCTAAGAGCAGACGTTGCATAATCATTTGTTTGCTACTTCTAGCATTTAAACTGCCATTTATAAACACTCATTCACATTTATCTTGAGTGTTCTAAGCATTAGAAACAAAGTTATTGACTTATTTGAGTTTCCTAATCAAGCCATCCCCAGCAGACAAATGCTGTGTTCTGAACATGTATTGCAAATTTAGTACAGGTCCCAGGATTGGCACTTTGCCTGCTGAAAAGTCATACTAAGAACTGACATTGAGTGGGTAGAAAGTTGGCTCACTAGTCAAAAGCCATCCCCTCCAAACTGAGACATTTTCCATTTTCTCCTGGAAGGAAGGGGAGGCTCATGAGACCAGGAAGTTGTGCCTGCGTACGTGTGTGTGTGTGTGTGTGTGTGTGTGTGTGTGTGTGTGTGTGTGTGTGTGTGTAGGTAGGTAGGGAAGTAGGTAGGCAATGGCTTTCAGTTACCAGCATCTCTATCAGGTGTACTACTCTTCTTTACTTCAATTACCAACACCTGTATCAGGTGACTCACAACCCCCTTTAACTCTCGCTCCAGGGGATCAGGATCTGAAACACTCTTCTAGCCTCGACCAGGTGTTCATACACATATGCACATGTACACAGATAGCCATATACACTTAAACAAAACTTACATCTTTAAAAAGAAAGAAAACTGATGTCGATGACAGAGGTGGAGCTCAGTGGCTTGCTGTGCAAACACCAAGGTCTTAGTTTGAATTCTTGGAATTCATGTAAAAAGAAAGCTAGACTGCAATGCACCTGTGTAATAGCAGTTCTCCTAATGAGAGATGAGGAGTGAAAACAGGGACAAAAAAAATCTCTAGAGCAGTAGTTCTCAATATGTGGGTTGCGACCCCTTGGGGGATCAAAGGATCATTTCACAGGGGTTGCCTAAAACTATCAGAAATATCAGATATTTACTGTGCAATTCATGCCAAGCTGTGGCGGTTCACACCTTTAATCCAGCACTCTGGAGGCAGAGACAGGAGGATCTCTGTGAGTTCAAGGCCAGCCTGGTCTATAGAGCAAGATTCAGGACAGCCAAGGCTACACAGTATAGGGAGACACCATAACCATGTCTCCTAAGGGCTGGCTACAGGTGTGCCCAACCACGCCTGTCACAGTGTGGTCAAGGTGATGTGAGGGTGATGTGATAAAGGTTTAAAAGGATAGCTTTAAACTATCCCTTTAGGGATAGTTTACCCCAAGGCACATGGTAGCTCTCTTTTCTCTGCTGCTTCGGCTTGCTCTGTTTTCCTGTCAGTTGGCATTTACTTATTAAAGATATCCTGACCTTACGGGCTACGTACTAGTTATTCACTGTAATAACATGGAGAAACTCTGTCTCAAAAATAAAAAATAAATAAAAGTTCTGAATGGAGACTTTGGAGAAGGAGTGGATGGGGAGGAGGGTGGATGGGAGGCAGAGGATGGAAAGGGAGGATGAAAAAGTTAATTAATAAAAAATTACCTGTAAAAAACAATTCATAACAGTAGCAAAATTATAGTTAAGAAGAGATAACAAAATAATGTTATGCTTGGGGGCCACCACAACATGAGGAACTGTATTAAACGGTCTCAGCATTAGAAAGGTTGAGAACCAGTGCTCTAGAGGCTTCCAAGCCAGGTAGGTTGCTGTGAACATCAGCAAGGGAGAGAGGAGGAAAGAGGGAAAAAGGGAGGGAGGGAGAGAGGGAAGGAGGGAAGGAGACTTTGCCTCTAACTTGGAAGACAAGGAGGAGAACTGATGCCCAAGATTGTCTTCTGACCACACACATGCCATGGCATGCCTGGTCCATACTTCACCCATGAACACACAGACACAAAACTGCCTCCCGTGCTCTTCTAAATTCTGTGTGTTCACTCATCACCTTGACTCTGACTGTGCTCACTGTTGCCCTAATGGACCCTGATTTGGGGTCTGTATATTCCTGCACAGTACCTAAGTTTCTCTTTGGTGGAAATCACAAGGAGTGAAAACAGCAAAGTGAGTTCCTGATTTCCTGTCAGGGGAGGCAGTATTATGGAAATAAAAATGGCAAACTAGAAGGACGAAAAATGTCTGTAGAGCAGCAATACTAATGGAGATCCCCCTCTTACCCTGAGCCACTATGACATCAGGGAAATTGTGTTTCTAGAGGATCACCTAAATGGTTCTGTTCATGGCAGCATAGCATAGAGAAGCTAACAAAACTAGCTTCTGGAAATCTCCATATGGTGGTGTCATCAGAGAAGCCAATACGCCAGCGTCTAAAACATCGCGTGCAAATTTAATGCATCTCAAATTTCAATCATATTCTTCCTTACATTCAGAACAGCCATTCTGCCCCTTCTTCTCCAGTTGTTAATTTCTTTCGGGGTTGTATTAGAAATGATTCCCTAGAAGAATGGAACTGAGTGTGTGTGTGTGTGTGTGTGTGTGTGTGTGTGTGTGTGTGTGTGTGATGTGTGTGTGGGATTAGGGGTAGAAGGGCTATGAAGATGGCTCAGCAGTTAGAGTACTTGCCGATCCAAGCACGAGGGCTGAAGTTTGGATCCCATGGTCCCTGTAAATGATGTATGGAAGTGGTTGCCCACCTGTAATTCCAACCCTGGGAGGTGGAGTCAGGAGAATTCTCAACCAAGTTGATTAGCAAGACAAGCCATGTCTTCTAGCTCTGGGTTTCCATTTTTCTATGACTGATAGAGGATGACTCCCACTATCAACCTTAGGCTTCCACATACGCATGCACCCCCCACACATGCACCTATAAGCATGCAACAACAAAAAGGCCAATGCAAACACATACAAAAATAGAAAAAAGGTGGGAAGTTGACTGGAATGTCTTCCAAGATACAGACCTAATAGTCAAACAATGGGCATCTGGGTTCTGGAGGGGCTGGGAATCTGCTAACTACTCAGGTAATGAAGAAGGGTGTCTCAGCAATCCTGATACGGTGCTGGAAGATTCCCAGAGAATTCGCTGGTCTTTAGCCCATGTTGGAAGACCAAGGAACCTAGAGTCTACTGTCAAGATGGTTGCAGTGACAGCTGCAGCAGCAGCAGGTAGATGTATTTACCAGCAAGAAGTGAGAAGCAGCAAGGCAATCAACTTTTCCCTTGGATGCCTTTTTATCTAGCCACCTGTCAGAAGGTACCACACACTCTGAGGGAGAACTCTTTGCCTCTTTACCTCTTAGTTAATTCCTTCTGGAAATAAACTCACAGATCTTCCCAGAGTCACGTCTTAGCTGATTCGAGATACAATCAGTTTGACCAGCAACAATCATCACTGGGTCTGGAAAGACAACTCAGCAGTTAAGAGTGCTCATTGCAAATTTGGCTCTCAGAACCCAAATCCAGCAGTTCACAGCCACTCCTAAGTCTATCTGCAAGTGATAAGACTCCCCCTTCAGGCCTCTACAGGTACTACACTTATGTGCATGTACACACATAAATAAATAATAAAATCCAAGGAAAGATTTACCATCACAAGAGCATTTCTTAAAATTAAAGACTCCTTTTTCTATTCCTCCTGTTCTGAGTCTCTCTAATTGACTCACTTTTCTCCTCTCTTGGAGATTTTCTCAGTGCTTTGCTTCTGTACAAATTACTCAAATCTTCTTGACCAATGCACACACTGGGTTTGCTCTTCAACATGCTCTAGTGCCCAGCATGGCATCTTGCACAGATTAGTTACTCAGTCAATATTTGTAGTTTGAATTATTACATAATTAGATAATGGTAAGATGAGATATTGATCTCCTTGTCTGTACCTAGACTTCTCTTATGACACTCCAACAGAGGAAGTCATAACATCACAGCAACACTCTGAGCTATGGGGCCTGTTCAGTGATTATGGACAAGTTTGTCTGGTTAGTTTGGCATTTATTTTGCTGAATCCCTTTGTGGGACTATAGAATCATTGAGCAGAGGAACACTATTACCTATGATTATTTGACACAGAGAGAGATGGGGCAGGGAGGGAGCAAATATGTGGTGTATGCTCATATGTAGAGTGCTGCATGTCCCCATGTGCACACAGAAGCTAGAGGTGTTATTGAGTTTCCTGCTCTATCAAGCACCTCCTTAATTCTCTTGAGATAGTGTCATTCACTGAACCTGGAGCTAGGCAGGTAGCCAGCAAACCCTAGGAATCCTCTTGTTTCTTGCCAGAGAGCTTAGGTTATATGTATGTATTATCATGCCCAGCATTTTTTATGTGAGTGCAGGATATTCAAACTCAGGTTCCTTTAGTTGGGCACAAAATGCTCTTTCCCATGGAGCCATCTCTCCAGGCCTGTGTTATCTGTTTCCATAGCCTTTTCTTCCTTTGGAATAGGATAATCAACAGTGAAGTGTGTGCTTCATAAATGATGGAATAAGAGTAGAGGAAACGGTTCAGTATATGTATACATGTGTGTGAGTGTTTATGCACATATGGAGGTCAGGGGACAACTTCTCATGTTGCTACCCACCTTCTAACATGTTTGAGACAAGTTTTCTTCTTGTTTGTTGACACAGTATCCGAGCTAAGTGGTCTGTGACCTCCCAGTGAGTCTCTTGCCTTTACCCCTATTCTACTGCAAGAACAGTGGCTTACTACCATGTCTGACTCTTATATGTGGGTCCTGGAGATCCACAGTTAGATCATCATGGCAAGTTCTTTACCCACTAAACCATCTCCCTACTCCCTCAGCCCATGTAAGTTCTTGTGTGTTACTGAATATGTCTTGTCTCTAAATGCATGAAAATCAAAATGCAAACCATCAGATGCTACAAGCAAGCCCCATCTACTCTGTGAGTTTCACTTTCCTCATTTATAAAATGGGTGGGACAATCCCCTATAGATAAATATTGAAGTATGGGAGTATTTGACAGTCTCTGTAGTTCCTCCATAAAGTTCTTTCTTTCTTTCACCTCATTCAAATATCTTTCTGTCTCTTTGGATGTATCATGTTTCATCCATTTCATTGCAATTCCTTCCTCTCTTTCAAAGAACTTATTGCTTTCCTGTTGAGAGCAATGATATAGCCCCAGGGATAATCTGAATAGGCATGGACAGGGCCATGCAATGGAATAGGCAGTTAAAATATAAAATAATAGCCAGGGACTTAAATTGCCCCTGACTGCCCATCGTGGCTCCAGTTTTTATCGTCCATTAAAACCCACAATCACTCTAATGTTTATGCATTATTGGGGAGATAAATTGCATAATTTTCATTTTGCAATTTAAATGTAATTATGATCTTGCTAATGACTAAAACCTGAATTTGCTAGACTATCAGTTTTTCTAACCCTTGCCAAAATTATAGGTAATTACTTAAGGCTTACAATAATTATAAGTCCATCTTTTAAATAATTAATGTGCACTTTCATGATACAAAACAGCTAGTCATCAAACGACCTCCGCTTAGACTGCAAACCCATGCAATTAAGCCTATTGTGTAGGTCTGGGAAAATATACCCATTTGCAAGAGTCCCTTTAGCTGGCAAGTGGGAACACAGAATCTCTGTGTTTTATAGTATCAAATAAGGCAGAATTCCCTAGCTGACATAAGGCCAAGAGAAGAAAACAATCCACAAAGTAGTTTAGAGCTCAATATTCATCTACACAACACAATTGTAGCTGGTGGGAGCCAGGTGGAGGAAAGTTCAGATGCTTCTATCTATGCACTTAGGAGAAGAGGGAGGTGGATGTAGTTTTCACAAAAGAACAGAGTGAGCGATGTGAGTAGTATGTATCATTTATGTTTAATTCTTTTCTTTCTTTCTTTAGGCGATATGCCAATTCCAGCACAGAGCTTTGAGCTGGGTGTCTAAAATATGGGTATCAAGAAAGCAGATATTGGAGCTAGAGAGATCACTTAGGAAAATTTTAATTGTTGACCTGACACAATCTATAAACACCTGGGCAGTCTCAATAAGGGATTCCCTAGATTAGTTTGGTCTGTGGAGTATCATCTTGCCTGAGTGGGAAGACACGCCCAGTGTGGGTGGCACTATAGCCCAGGCTGTGGATCTGGGATTAGATGAGAAAGGAGAAAGCTAGCTGAACACTAGCATGCATACATTAATTCACTGCTTTCTGTTCTTTCTGCTCTTAACTATGGAGGTAATGTCTGTCTGTTTCAAGATTCTGCCTTTGTGATTTCCTAGTAATGATGGGCTATAGCCTGGAATTGTGAGCCAAATGAACCCTTTCTCCCTTAAGTTGCTTTTACCATAGTATTTTAAACTAAGACACTCATCTATTTCCACTTTCTTCTCCTACAGCAAGCATTCCTATCTTCCTGTTCCATGCCTAATGGGTGACAGAAGTACTCCCTCATACACATATAGAGATAATGAAATCAACTTGTATCTGCAAGCCAAACTTCTCACTCATGAACATGACTAATAATCTGTGTGTAGCATAGTGATTGACAACTTGAAACAATATATGAATCATGTAGAGGGGTAAGCCCCAGGGCATACCTGTGAGGGAGTTCTTAGGTTAATTGGAGTAGGAAGATCTACGTAACTTGTGGGCAGCACCATTCCCAGGGCTGAGGGTCTGGAAGTAATTAATTAATTAGCCAGCTGAGTGTCAGAATTCATCTTTCTGTTTCTGGTCATTGATGCAGTGTGAGCAGCTGCCTCGTGTTCCTGCCACTGTGACATCCCTGACATGATGGAATGTGCCATCAAACTGTGAGCTGAAATAAACCCATTTTCCCATATGTTGCTTTTATTGGGGTATTTTATCACAGTTACAGAAAAAGTAACTAAGACATAGCATTTTGTTTAAGCAAGTCTAAACATAGTTACTGCCCAGTACACACACTTGCCACTCCAGCCAACTTGTATTCTCACACTAAAGAGGGTATTGTTATGGTATTGATAAAAATATTGTAGTTACCACCTTTTCGTTGGTATAGCAAAAATGCATGGGCTAGTAGATGTATAAAGGAAAAGGGGTTATTTGGCTCATCATTCAGGGTATTATAGTCCATGATCAATTTGTTCCATTGTTTGAGGGTCTATGGTGAGATTGAAAAGTTCAGGCAGATACCTAGGCAGCTCAAAGGGCCCTGTGTTGCGTGGCCATGCCATGGCTACATCACTCTTTACAGGACTGCCTAACTGCGTAGGGACTCTACGTATACGCAGCTCCCACTTTTAAGCCCAAACCCACATCCCTCTGCTCTCTCTCTGTTTCTAGTGGTCGACATTAATTCTTCTCTCTTACTCTCTGCTCTGCTCTGTTCTTCCATTTCTCTCTCTCCCTTGCCTCCGGTTGGCCAGCCATCCAACCCCATCTGACTCCCCTGGTTCCCTTTCTAGCAATAATAAACTCCTCGTGGGTTTTTTGATTCGAGGTTCGTGTTTCATTACCGATGGCTGCAGCATGATCACAACAGAGATAGCACATTGTGATGGGTGTGTGATAGAGAAAACTGTCTAGTCTTGGCCGAGAGCAGATGAGAGGAGGACAAAGAGCTCAGAGTTCTTCTATCCCTTTAAAGACATGCCCATGTCAATCAATAGATCTCTTCCTGTATCTCATCTCTTGAATTCTCTACCATCTCTTAATGGCTGCCAAGCCTCTGGGGAGTGGACTGGTTAGATTTGCTGGTTTATTTTGTCAACTTGACACAATCCGGAGTCACCTGGGAAAAGAAAGTCTCAGCTGATGTACTGGACAGATGAGATGGCTCTGAAGCCAAGTCTAAAGGGAATTGTCTTGATTGTTGATTATGTGGGAGTGCTCAGACAAGTGTGGGTAGTGCTGCCCCTGTACAGGTCATCCTGACTTGTAGAAGATAATTTTCTGAGCACTAGCCAGAGGGAGCAAGTAACTAAAAAGCATTCCTTTATGGTTTCTGCCTCCATATTTCAGTATTGACTTCCTGCCCCTACTTCCTTTCATGATAGACTATAACCCTGAAGTGCAAGCAAAATAAATCCTTTGCTCCCAAAGTGTTTTGAACATGATATTTATTATAGTAACATAAAAACAAACTGGAACAGGGAACATCCAATATCCAAACCACAGCAAATATCCATCAGTAAATCTATTTCTACTGTGTACTGAAGAATGGCAAGGGGGCAGCTTATAAAAAAGAAGGGTAATGTCTGTCTAGTGGTGCTGAGGATGTGGCCCAGTTGGCAAAATGCTTGCCCAGCATGCACAAAGCCTTGTGTTCCATCCCCAGTACAGCTGAAACTGAGCATGGTTGTCTATTCTTACAATCACGGAACTTGGGAGGTGGAGACAAAAGGATCAGAAATTCAAGTTAATCTTTGACTGTATGATAAGTTGAAAGTTAGCCTGAGCTACATGAGACTCTGTGTCAACAAAACAAATAAATGCCAACACCAGGAACAACAGAAATAAATACCTTGTGTCCACATCATAGACCAAACGTGGCCAGACTCTCAGATGCTCACTTCTATTATAGCATGGGGAAAGTCATGTGTTTCAGGGCTGTATGATCAAAGCATCATTAGATGAAAAGATGTAGCAGCACGGCTTCTCGTGGGGGAGGCTGGGGTGACTTGTGATAGAAAGGCTGATGGTCCCCATACTTAACCAGGAGGAGACTGGCACATTCCAATTCATCTGATTAAACCCAACTTGTCATTCGGCTTCTAAATTGTGACATTTAAGAATCTTAACCAGATGTAAAACATTTTCATTTTGTCACGAAAAAAGGATTAGTCTTTATAAGAAATGGAAACATTCTCTCCCTCTCCCCCAGAACTCTGTAACTGTCCCTTTAATTAGGCACTCATTAATAAATCTATCTTGCTCTCAAATCCCCATGTACTTGGTACAGTAGTTCATTAGCACAGGAAGAGGCAATTTAGATTTCCTCAGATAATAGCATCTGTCGCTAATCAAATTAAGGCAGGATGTGTAAATGTATCTAAGACCGGACAAGTTTGGGCTGGATTAGGTAAGGGGTGGGGGGGCTTCAGGCCAAGATCAATTTAAAAGTGCAACCCCACAGCCCTCATGTATGAGGCTGTCTTTATTTAAAGAATTTTGCTTTAGTTTCCCCCCTGGAAGATTGCCTTCCCATTGGTCAGAACAGTTGTTTTGATGTAGAGTTGATTAATTATTCTTACCATATCTCAAAGTACTTACAGCAACATAAAAACAAACTGTAACAGGGAACATTCAATACCCAAACTGAAGCAAATATCCATCAGTAAATCTGTTTCTACTGTGTATTGAGGCATGGCAAGGGGGCGGTTTGTAAAAAAGAAGAGTATTGTGTATCTAGTGGGGCTGAGGATGTGGCTCCATTTTGGCAAAATGCTTGCCCAGCATGCACAAAGTGTTGGGTTCCATTCCCAACACAGCTTAAACTGAGCAATGAATTCATTCATTCATTCACTCATTCATTCATTCATTCTTGCATGCATGCATGCATGTACTATAGATACATGTATGAATGTAATTAATGTTCACTGTTACGGTTTGGATCTGAATTACCCTCCATAGGCTCCTGTTTTGAATGTTCAGTTCTCCTCTGGTTGCTCTATTTTGAAGGACCCTCTTACATCAATTAACAATCAAGATGCTCCTTCAGAGACATGCCCACAGGCCAGTCTAATCTAGGCATTTCCTTAATTGAGGCTTTCCTCTAATATGATCCTAGGTGGTGTCAGGTTGACAATTAACATTAAGTAGAGTAGAACGTAAGGCCTGGATGGCAGACACATAACTAGAGGCAGGCCTTTGAAGGCCATGTCTTTGTGTTTGTTACTCTACCATTATGCAGTGAACAAGCCTCCCGCTCGTGATCCCACTGCCGATAATTTTCCCACTGTGGTTGTTTGAATGTAATTGGCCCCAGAAGCTCATAGCGAGTGGCACTGTAAGGAGATGTGGCCTTTTGGATTAAGTATGACCTTGTTGGGGGAAGTGTGTCACTGTGTTGGTAGGCTTTGAGGTCTCATATATCTTCAAGCCACGCCCAGTGTCCCAGTTCACTTCCTGTTGCCTGCAAGTCAAGATGTAGGACTCTCAGCTACTTCTCCAGCACCATGTCTACCTGCACACCACTGTGTTGCACCATGGTGATATTGGACTAAACTTCTGAAAAATGTAAGCCACCACAACTAAATGTTTTTCCTTTATAAGAGTTGCCATGGTGCCTCTTCTCAGCAATACAAACCTTAACTAAGACACCCACTATGATGAGACATAATCTCTAGATAACTGTGAACCCAAATACACTTTTCCTCTCTCAATCCTGTCAGGTATTTCGTCACATCAAAAAGAAACTTAATTCAAACATTGACCGAACTCCCACTCCATTTTCTTGTGCTAGAATCTAGAGAAATAGAACTAGAATAAAAACACAGGGAGGGCATCAGAAATTCTCTTTCTCAATACCATAGGAGGTGAGACCATTCACATGTTCGCTTCTATATGCCAGCTCACACACATCCAGTTACATATTCTTTGAGTACGGCTAAGGGCCAGAAACTCTGCTGGGTGCTAACCATAAACAAAGCAGTCTGGAACAGTTCACTAGCATCAGGCGGGTAAGTTTCCTTAAATGGCAATCAGAAGGATGATGAGAAGATAGGAAAGAGTGTGGGTCTACCAGAGCCTGTTATACTTAAGGTTGTGACCTTGGAGAAGAGACAAACTCGAGGAAGGGGTTGAGATACAATGTCTATAAAAATCATCTGGAGCACGGCCAAAAATCACCTGGAAGACCCTGAAAGTTGATAAAAGCAAAGATAATATGGCCTTATAGAGTGGAGTGGTATCTACCACACCTTCCTGGAGCCTTCTTATGGAAGTCAGTTTTGCTAGTTATATATCCCAGAGGATAACTTCTTTTTTTAAGTGGAGGTATTTGTTTTGGCTCATAGTTTCAGAGTTCTCAGCCCATCATGGAAGGGAGAACCCAATGGAGAGAGGTGCTCACATCACAGAGACTAGGAAAAGGAAAGAGAAGCAGGGAGAGGGGCTGAGGAGGGATGAGAAAGAAGAGAGGGGAAGGGAGGGAGAGGGGAGAAGGATTAAGAGAAGAGGGAGGAAAAGTGGAGAGAACAAAGCGGTGAAAGTAGGGTTGTGAAAGGAAGAGGGAGGAAGAAAGGGAGGGAAGAGAGGAGTGAAAAGGGGAAGGGAGAATACAATACGTTTATATTAGCAGACTTCTTTTTTTTCTACCCTTTTAGTATCTCTAGCCCTTGGTTTATGGGAGGTGTCATTCATATTTAGGGCAAGTCTGTCTCTTTAGTTTATTATTTTTGGTGACACCCTCACAGGGACACCCAGAAGTTTGCTTTACTAATATCCTAAATATCTGCCAGTTTCGATCAAGTTGACAATCAAGATTAACCATCACATCATGGAGAAATCAAGGGAGCATAATGACCAGGGCTTTAGAGAAGATTGCTAATGATGAGTAGAAAGTGACTGTCATACACGATGCTGGATCTTGGGCTCAAGTGAACAAAGAAAACTGATTCTTGGACTTGCCAGGAAGAGGAATACTTAATGAAGAGAAGTCTTCACAGAGCTTGGAAGCAAAAACCTGAGCATTTTGGTTTGATCTTTAAGCTGTGGCATGCATAAGTAAAGTCAGAAAATGCATTGATTGTAGAGGAATTTAGTCATGAAAGGGAAAATAATACATGGGTGTATGGGGCGGCTAATGTGCTCTGTGACAGCATTGACAAATGATGATTTGATTGACACTTCAAAGAGAGAGACAGCCAATGGAGGAGATGCAAGCATCATGGGAGAGAGAGTGTGCTAGATTATTTTGTTCACTGTGTGAGAAGGAAAGGTAGAAATTGTGTACACAGCACAGCCATGTTGGTAGGTTGGTAGATGAGAAGTTGGCAAGATGTGGTGATGGGTTTCTATTCTCTCTATTTTCTCAGGAAATAATAAAGTCCAATAAGTCTGAGGAGATGGGAAAGAATATCAGAGGTTGGAGAATGGTAGAGAATTGAGTGTGGAGATGAAATAGATTGCCACACATTGCTGAGGTTCCACTTGCCAAAGACAATTTAGACTGAGCCTGTTGACACTGCTGCATGGCCATCAACAGCTTTATGTGACTGGTAGGTATAAAAGTTGAGTTCCTTCCTGTGGCACATGGGAGAAGGAAGTAACAGGGTTCTTAAGCATGCATGCAAAATAATGATGTAAAGAAGTAAATGCAGAATCTAGCAGCACCAGGATGGAGCAGCACCTGACTAGAGGTGTGACAGGAAAGTGGACAAGACAGCAGGTTGGCAGACCCAATGGTGCCAAAATAGGGGTATGAAAGGAAATGAACTGCAAGCAACATGGTGACAGTTGCCACAGTGATAGTTACCATGGTGATGGTTGTCATGGTGATGGTTTCTTTCTGTAGGAAATCTTGGCATCTGGGTGGCAACACCAAGGCCTGTCTTTGTCTTTTCCATGTCTCGTGACTGAGCTGAAGACAAGGCGTGAAAAAGAACCTATGAAGTCCTCAGACATTAGTGGATAAAGTAGTAAATATTTGCAGCATTAGTTTTGAAGGATTACTCAGAAGAATGGGGAAAAGAAACAAAAATAGACTGCTCTAAATGATAATTAAAAATGGATCCACAGCAGGGAGTAAGAAGTTAAAAAAATGAACGGACATTAGAAGGTATGGAAGAAATAAATATTTCAGGAAAGTTCAGTAACCACAGTCAACAGTGATTAGATGTTACAGCTGCACTGATGGCGAGCAATGCTGTGGATATTCTAGTTTTCTTTCTGTTGCTGTGACAAAATACACTGGAAATTAAGGGAGGGGGTTTGTTTTAGCTCACAGTAGGGAAGTTAAGTCATCAAGAGCTTGAAACAGCTGGTCACATCATGGCACATCTATAATCAGGAACAGAGAAAGAGTAATACATGCATGCTGCTTAGGCTCTCTTTCTCCAGGATCCCAGCCTATGGGATGGTGCCACCCACAATAGGAAGGTCTTCCTACCAAGTAATACAATCAAGATAATTCCCACAGATGTCCTCTGAGGCCCATTTTCTAGAGGATTCAAGATAATGTTGATAGTTAACATTAATTATTTCAGTGCAGTAGAAGATAATAGGTATCTATTAATGCCTCTTGGACATGTAGTAGTATATAGGACAATGATAATTTCTGATGGTTCAAATTAGAGACAGACTGATGTTTCACTTTTCCACTAACTAAATATTTTCCAGACAGTGAGATAGCCTATGTTATTAAACAAATGAAGGAAAAAAATAATGTTTGGTTTACACACCCTGATCTACTTCAAAATAATGAATCAATAGCTTAAGCTTGGCAAATAAAATAATTTCAAAAGAATCTTGAATTATAGGTCTACCAAAGAATTTTCCAAACATGAATGTACAAAAGAATGACCTGGCAAAATAGAGTGCACAATCTTGCCCAGTCATTGTGACTTCTTGTGGGAGGAATACCGTCAATGACTTTGACTAAACAGCTCCCAGATGCTGCTAAACACTGGCTTTTGTTTGTATTTAGTTGATTGATTAATTGACTGGCTGGCTGATTTACAAACAGTAATGTTGGAGACAAAATCCAAGATTTTGTGAATGCTAGACAAGTGTTTTATCACAGGACTGTAATTCTTGCAGTGGATCATATTTTGAGTAGTTGCTGTGGAACTCTATCTTCTATACATGGATTGGCTATTGTGTTTTTGAACTCTCAGTAGCTGTGACTGACCAGATAAGACCTGCACAAGATTAGGCCCAATAAAATCCTTCTTGGAGAGGAGATGGGTTTATGAGACCCTGCCCATCCTTGAGGATTCATAGCAATTATCAGCTGTTAGGGTGGAGGCAGTACTCATGAAGCCCCATCTCTTCCAAGAATTAGGGACTGACAAAACCCAACCAACTTCTAAAAGTCTATAGGCAGTTAACAGTTGCTGTGGGAGCTAATGATGCCATACCCCTCTCAAGGGATTTATAAGCAGTTTATAGTTGTTGAGAGAGACATTTTCTTCGATGGTGTACCTTCTGGTATATTGTCCATATTCCTCTAAATAACCCTTAATCCATGTTCTTGTAAGTTACTTTAATTAAGCTCATTGGTTTCTCATGACAGAATTGAGTGTAATAGTTTCCTTGCTTTGTTGTTGATGTTTAATCTGTAGAAGAACACATACTGTCTCTTTAGGAAAAAGTCACCCAACAGTCACACCAGTAAGAAGAGAAATGGCTAGAAAAAAATTAAGAATCGGAAATTGTGATGATTAGTTTGAATTGCCAACTTGATAAAACCTAGATTCCCCTGTGAAAAGAGTTTCAATTGGTTACATTGAGTTATATTGTGGGCATATCTGTGGGGAATTGTCTTAATTAAATTAATTGATGTGGAAAGGTCCAGCCCACTATGGGTAGCATCATTCTCTAGGCAGGAGTTCTGAACTGTATATGAGTGCAGAATCCAGTTAAGTATGAGAAAAAGATCATGTGTGTATTCATTTACTTCTCTTTTGACAGTGGATGTGATGTGACTAGCTGTTTTAGGTTACTACCTAGACTTCCCCACAATAATGGACTATAACTCAGAATTTTAAGTTGAAATAAACACTTTACTCCCATAAATTACTTTTTGTCAGGACAATTTATCACAGCAACAGAAATGAAACTAGTCCACAAACAGAACCAGTAGAAAGACACAAGAATAAAAGGGAGAGCTTAGAGATATTGACTGTGAGCCTCACTATTAATTTCTTATATTGGTCTTCATGGAAAAGAAGCTGCTCTCTTCCAATTTAAGGCAAGCTTGAGTCAGGAAGGCATTGCTTGCTGTGGTAGTGAGTTTGGAAGTCCTTTTACCAGTAATACTTTTCAAGAGAACAGAATAAAATTGGAGTTTTAGGAAGATTACTAGGCAGCTGTTCATTAGAAGGACTGTGTGGAGCAATCATGGGAGAGACTGTGTATTATTCAGTTTTCTATACTTTGCCCCAAAACAACTCAAGAAAGGGTTTACTTTGGCTAACATTACAGAGGGAATAAAGTCTACCATGGCAAGGAAGGTATGGATGCAGGTGCAGACAGTCTGGAAGCACAGAGACAGACACATGCAAGGAAGAGAGAGATTAAACAGGAAGTGGAGTCATACTGTAAACCTTCAAATCCTGCAACCTCCACCTCCTAAATGGTCTTTAACCTTCCCAAACAGTCTCACCTCCTGGGGACCAGGTGTTCCAATGAATGAGTTGGTGGAGAATATTTCTTATTCAAACCAATAATGACTATAAAGAAGGTTATTATTTATTGAAAAGTGGGGGGTTCACAAAAAAGACATGGAACAGAAAGTGAGAGGGAAGTGGAAAAATAAGACTGTATCTGGAAAATGATGAAAATGAAGAGGGTTGGATAAAAGATAGCTGTGAAGACAAAAGTAAGGGAAGAGATTCCAGTAATTCAGAGACCTTTGACCTTCTGGATCTTTTCTCTTTGGGGCAGAATTAAAGAAAAAGATCACTAGAAATCTGTCTTCTCTTTAGGCATGGAATGAAGTTAAATGGATTCATACTCTGAAAGGAGGAACTATGGGCAGGGATGAAATAAAAGAAAGCCTGTCTTTTCAAACAAAAGCATAATTACATTGAAGGAAAATCCTACAAATAACAATGTTAAAAGCCTGTTAATTTCTTGCAGAGTTTGTATATCATTCATTGTCATAGAGTTTTAGACATAAAATTGTGAAAGTGAGCAATGAACTGGGTGGTCTGGAAGATTCTAGGGTGACCTGTGTTTCAAAGCCTTCTGTTTTTGATTTGGTTTGTAGTTAGTTTTGGTGTGTGTGTGTGTGTGTGTGTGTGTGTGTGTGTGTGTGTGTGTGTGTGTGTGTTCATACATACATGAGCCTGTGGGGGCCCAAGACTAATGTATCTCTTGCTCTTCATCTTATATTTTGAGACAAGGTCTCTCACTGAGTTCAGGGTTCACAAATTGACTAGACTGACTGGCCAATGAACTCCAGAAAACCCCCTGCCTCCATTCTTCAGGGTTAGGGCTGCAGGTACATTGCCATCATATCCTGCTTTATTGTGAGTGGTGGGGATCCAAAGTCAGGTCCTCATGCTTGTGTAGCAGGCACATTGCCCACTTAGCCATCTCCCCAGTTACCAACTTTGCCTTTCATTGAGGATCAGGCACGATTTGGATAACTCTGATGCTTCACTAGCAGAAGGACCCGGGTTCAATATGCAGTACCCCCATAAAAATGTGGGTGTAGGAGTGTCTATAATCCCCACATTGAGAAAGTGGAGACAAATGCTTTCTTGGAGTTTACTAGCTAAGAATTGTAGCTTAATTGGTGAATTAATTTCAGATTCAGTGAGAAACGCTGCATCAAAAGTAGAAGGTGGAGTTTGGAGTTGGGGAGATGGCTCATTGGTTAAGAGTACTTGCTACTCTTACAGTTGGCCATGGTTCTGTTCCCAGCATTCATATCAGGCAGCTCACTACTACCTTTAACTCCAGGGGATCTGATGCCCTTTTAAACCTTTACGGCAAGCACCGGCCCAGATAAATAAGAATGAGTCTTTTAAAAATTAAAAGTTAATAAATGATCCAGGAAGACACCTGATATAAGCCTCTGGCCTCCAAATGAGCACACACACAAATGCGATGCATACACAAACACACACACACACACACACACACACACACACACACACACACACACACGCACGCACGCACGCACGCCTCACACTCTAGTGTGGCTTCTAGTCCCAAGTATCATTGTGCAAAATATTGACAAATGTTTGTGGATTTTTTAACCCAGGTACTAGTGACCAATATACAATGATTACTGCCATTTGTTAGGTTGTAGTGAACAGGTGCCAGGTCCTTTCCTGACAGTGAGTGACATCATATTCAGCCTTGTCATTGGCCAGTGGACAGGTTTCTTCCCTCCTCTTCACTCTAAAGAATACTTTCCCCCAGTAGGACAATAAACTCCTCATTTCAGCTCTGCAAGACCTCTATTTTATTGTATCTTGGGGGCTCACAGCAGCTATCTACCATCCAAAACAGCCTGCAGTTTTGTCTTCAGTGGAGGATCCCCAACCCCCTTTCAAATAAGCATTATTACAACCATTTTATAAAGCCCAGACAGAAAGAGCTCCCCGATGCCTCCTTGGAGTGGCCTGGCTTGGCATTCTTGTCACCAGGCCACATAGAATTGTCTCTTGCCTTCTTCCCTACTGATTGCCAACTCATGAAAAGAGTCAGGGTATGAGAAGGACAAAGACCCCTGTGCCTGGGAATTGTAACCAGAGCAGGGGCTGAGATGATAAACTAATAAATGATTCTCTGAGATATAAGCACAATTCATAGCTGATTCCTTACATGGAATGGATGTGTAAATATGACCAAGCTAAAAGTCTTGGAATGGAAAGACACTACTGGAATAATCAGGTAGAACTGACCACACAGTAACATTTATTTTTAAAGGAGAAATGGCTAGAATTCCCAAAGAAGGGGCTCAGAAGGCACCAGACATTATAGAGGAGTTGTTGATCCTGGGTAGCTTCCGTGGGTGGGAGAATCATTCTCCTTTGCAAGTAGGGACATTGGTACGTTACCCATGCTCCAGTGGGTGGCCCTACACCTGTGTGCATATGGGCCTCATTAATTAGACTTAGTGAAAATGTTGGTGAGTTGTAAATGTCAACTTGTCCTAGCCTAGAATTACCCAGGAAGAACATTTCAATTGAGGAAATATTTAGATCAAGTTGGCCTGTGGGCAAGTTTGTGGGAAACTGTCTTGATTGTTAACTGATGTGGGAAGACCCAGACCCTGAGTAGGCAGCACCATTCCCTAGGCAGGGTACCCTGAACAGTATAAAGAGAGGAGAAAACTGTCTCAGAGCATGTAAGCAAGCAAGTATCCATGGATTTATTTTCCCTTTGCTCTTGAATGTGGATGTGATAAGACTAGCTGCTTGAGTTCCTCCCTTGACTTTTCCCACAATAATGGGCGATCATCTGGAATTATGAACTAAATAAGCCCCTTTCTCTCATAAGCTACCATTGTTCAAGATGATTATCATAGCAACAGAAATGAAACTAGAGCATTGAGTTATTTTTTAAAATGCAGAGGGTGTAAAGCTGGGAGGGAACATGTTGTGTGAGCATTGGGGGAGTTGGAGAGGGGAAATATGGGGTAATATAATATCATGTTTCATTGTATATATAAGTGACATTCTCAAAGAATAAATAGAAGTGTATGTGTGTGTGTGTGTGGGGGGGTGTTCTGGTACATATGCGTGTGAGGCCAGAAGAGGATGTTGGTGGCCTGCTCTATTACTCTCCACCTATTGAGATAGTGTCTCAAGAGTTATATTGTGATGTATACAAAGAGAAGATCAGGTAATGTTCAAGGAGTGATGGCAGTTCCCATAAACTAGGATATTACAAGGAGCAAATTCTTGTGTATACCAGTAGAGGGAGTTCAGCCCTGCTAGATTGCAACACAGCACTGCTCACTGCAGAATCACAGGGCCAAAACCATTAAGTGAATCTGTTAAAAGGAGTCTCAGCTGAGCGACTTTAAATGTAGTTTGTCTGTGCGGGGTTGTCTTGACTATTAATTAAAATAGAAGGGCCTAGCCCACTGTGGGCAGCACCATTCTCTAGGTGGTTGGTCCCATGCTATTTAAGGAAGGTAGTTAAAACATATGCCCGTGAGAAGTGAACAAGCAGTGTTCCTCCATGGTTTCTGCCTCCAGGTTCCTAAACCAAAATAAACCATTTCTCCCCAAGTTGCTTTGGGTTAGAGTGGAGTATTTTTGTATAATATTTTGTATAATAATTTTGTTAATTTTATAAGAATTTCATACAATGTATTTGATCATATTGACTCACCCCTTTCCCTAATTTTTCAAGATTCATCACCATCTCCCTATTCTTCCAAAATTTGTTTTGTTTTGTTGGGTCTTTTGGAAGAGGCATTTCAAGAAACGGTTTCTCTGTGTGACAGCCATGACTATCCTAGAACTTGTTTTGTAGACCAGGCTGGCCTTGAACTCACAGAGATCTGCATGACTCTGCCTCTAGAGTGCTGGGATTAAAGCCACCGTGCCTGGCTCTTCTTCCAAACTTTGTGTACTAGTATTTAAAAATAATCCATTGGGTCTAATTTGTGCTACCTATATTGCCCTGCCTGACTGACCACTCACTGGAAAGAGGTCAACCCAACTGGGACCATACCCTCAAAGAAAACTGACTATCACTCCATTGGAAGCCATCAACTATCAATAGCTCATTAGCTAGAAGTGAGAATTCATGAGTTCTATATCCCTCTGTTACAAGAACTCTTCCCATCATCCTGGTCCCAGTGTCATGTCAACCTCAAATAACACAGGAGACACTATATTAATTATAAAGCTGTTGGCCTTTGGCTATGGTTTCATAATGGCTAGCTCTGACTTAATTATTAACCCACAACTGCTAATCTATTTATTTTTACAAGGACTTATCTTACCGAGGACACCAGCCTCATGCATCTTCTCTCTCCAGGATCACATGGTGACCCCTTTACTACATTTCCCAGAATCCTCCTTCTCTCCTAGTCCCACCTATCTTGCTTCCCTATTGATCAACAGTGTTTTATTCATTAACCAATAAGAGAAACATATACACAGAAGGACTTCTCCCATCATCCCTCTCTGCTGGAATGTTGACTGGCTTGATTTTGTACAGTTCTTATGTAGACAACCACAGCTGCTTGAGTTTGTGAGTACAATGGTCCTGTCATGATCTCAACTTCTGGCTCTTTCAACCTTTCTGTCTCGTTTTGCAGATGGTTCCTGAGCCTTGTGTGTCTGGGGGGAGAGGGGCAAGTGATACAGGATGTCCCAAATCCTGGCTGAGTGCTCCACTTATTCTCAGCACATTGAGCAGTTATATGGGTTTCTGTATTTACTGCCATCCAGTACATAAAGAAACATCTTGATCAGAGCATTTTATCAAAGAAGCAAAGGAGTGTCCAGAACAAGGTGGCTTTTATATGCTGCAGTCTTACTGGGGGAACACCATGTAAAATCAAGAGAACCAGGTGTGGGTCTGAGTTCAGGGAACACTGATGGACTTTCCAGGTTCTTGCTCCCTGAACAAATACTTGAACAGGCACATCTGCTAGGTACAGAAAAGTCAGTTTATTAAGATAGAAAAGCTGTTTGAAGGCTGGAAATAAAATAGAGCTGGAGACCATTCACAGGCTCAGTGGGACCCATGCAGGAAATTTTGTGACTTTTCTATGTGATATTTACATAGCACACGTGTTTGGTGCACATGTTCTGTTTATCTGTTGTGTTACATGCATTACATGCAGTGAAGATGGAGGTTTCTATTCTGCCTGATCCCTCAGCTGCTCTGCCACAAATACACACATGGATGCTATATTAATTATAAAACTGTTGACCAATAGCTAGGGCTTCTTATTGACTAGCTCTGTCTTAATTAGTAACCCATTTCTATTAATTTATGTATTGCCACAAGGTTGTGGCTTACTCCTTGGGCAGCATGGCATCTCTCCACAGCCTCTCTCTTCTTGTCTATGCCACCATATGAAAACCCCCAATAAACCATTTGTTGTGTTAGTCTGTCTGTTTCATGTGTTCTTATTGTGTGTGTGTGTGGGGGTTCTTTGTGAGACAGGATTCTCTGTGTATCTTTGGAGCCTTCCCTGGAACTAGCTCCTATAGACCAGGCTGATCTCAGACTCACAAAGATCCACCTGCCTCTGCCTCCCAAGTTCTGGGATTAAAGTCATGTGCCGCCACAGCTTGGATCATGTGTTCATTTGTTAATTCCATAATTTTTAAATGAATTTTACACATGTATACAATATACTTTGATGTGTCTATTCTCCACTTGCCCCAGCTCCTCACATCCATACTTCACTATGCCCCTCCCAACTTCATGTTCTCTTCTTTAAAACAAACAAACAAATAAACCCACTGACTCTGATTAGTGATTCCCATGTGCATGTGGGTATGAGACCATCCACTGAAGCATGGGCAACCTTCCAAGGGCCACATTCCTGGAGAGAACTGATTCTCTCTCCTCCATCAGCCATCAACTGTCAAGAGCTCAGCTAGGAGTGGGACCTATGATTCTCTCCAGCCTCCATGTGGAAATGTTGACTAGCCTGGCCTTGTGTAGGCAACTAGAGCTGCTATGAGTTCATGAGTGCATGGCCTTGCCTTGTCCAGATGTCGCCTTGCCTTGCTCTTCTCCAACCTCTGGCTTTTGTGATCACCTGCCCACTTTTGAGGATGTCTCTGAGCCTTGTGGGGAGGTGTGGTGTATAGATCCCCCTCTGGGCTGAGTTCCCCGCCATCTCTTATCCTCTGAACACTGACCACTTGCATGTCTCTGTTGCAACATATACTGACCTTGACATCTCTCCCATCTCTCCCATCTCTCCCTTCATCCTGTTCTCTATCCTGGGAACCCTAGGCAACCCTGAGGGCAGGGAGCTGGACTCACTTGTCCTGTCAGACAGACTGGCTTCCCATTAGAGAGCACTGAGTCCATGCCTGGATTTGTCAGCCTATGCCATGCTAGGCTTGTCTCAGCATGAGTCTCAAGACTTTGAAATACTCTGGATTGTCTTAAGAAACTTAGGAGTTAATATCATGAAAAATACCTCACACATAATGAGCAATTATTGTTACTAGGCATTTTGGTCCATAAACCAACCACTTAGTTTTCTCTGCAATTTGAAGATATTAGAAAGAAGAAATGAGTAAAGACAATGGATTTATTTACAGTTTGGCCAAACTGAGGTTGTGGAGAGAAGACTAATTTCCTCCCCCACTGAGCCAGTGGTGCTCTAGTAATTTATAGAAAGTTGTGAGATAAGGGTAGTATATAGGAAAATTTATTTGTGAGACAGAGTAACCACTCTTTCCTGGAAGAAGGATTCTTGGACACCAGGTTTCCTCCATGGTCTCTATAACAAAGACTTTAAAATACCCAAACTTAACAATTATTTCTCTGGGAGAGAGGCATGGTCAGAGAACAGCTTTCAGGAGTCAGTTTTCCTCCTTTACCAGGGAAACACAGGAAAATAGACTTATTTTTAAAAAATGAGAGTAGAATTCATTTTAAGAGAAGGTGACTGCTCAGAAGTATGCTTTAACCTTCCTTTAGGATGCTACTAAGGAGGCCATCTCTTTTTCTCCTGACTTAACTGAAGCATCAAGATGAACCCATGAAAGGAGTCAGTTTGCAGAGTAAATCTAGAAGCCCTTCCTTTCCTGGGCTTCATATAAGGAACGGGATGTGGGGTTGGTGAGGAGTTGTGGGTGGGGTTGGGTTAGGAAGGAGCCTATTAAATACCAATGGTGGAAGAAGAGATTTTAATTGTTCATGTACCACATAGCCAGAGACCCTTAGAGCTCTTTCCTTGGCTCATTAGCTCACTTCTGTCCTTAGGGCTGCATTTCCTTTCTTAACAATTACCCTTCATTCTCATCACGTGTCTCTGGTACAACCTTCTGCCCTGGCACATGAAGTCAAATGCCCTTTGAACTTTTGTTGGAGAGGATGTGGAGAAAGGGGAACACTCCTCCACTGCTGGTGGGAGTGCCAACTTGTACAGCCACTTTGGAAATCAGTATGGCGACTCCTCAGGAAAATGGAAATCAGTCTACCACAAGATGCAGCAATTCTACTCTTAAGCATATACTCAAAAGAAGCACCTTCATACAACAAGGACATCTGTACAACAAAGTTCATAGCAGCACTATTTGTAATAGCCAGAACCTGGAAGCATTCTAGATGCCCCTCTGAATGGATAGAGAAACTGTGGTACATTTACACAATGGAGTGCTACTCAGCGGAGAAAAAATATGGAATCTTGAAATTCGCAGGCAAATGAATGGAACTAGAAGAAACCATTCTGAGTGAGGTAACCCAGTCACAAAAAGACAAACATGGTATGTACCCACTCATATATGGATTTTAGACATAGAATAAAGGATTACCAGCCTACAATTCACACTGCCAGAGAAGCTAGGAAGGTTGGGAACGGCTGCTCTAGAGGACCATGAATAATATAGTACCATACCTGTTTCCAGTGTCCTCAGTGGCTTAATAAATGATGGTACTCATTATCATGATCCAACAATATGTATTAGATTTCTTATAGTGAAATATCACACTCTATCACATAAACTTGTACAGTTTATCATGTGTTAACCAAAAATTAGACATGTGCACGTGTATTGAAAGAAAAACTATGGAGCTGTCTGGTCTGATTTAGTAAATGGAGCTCTCTGGCCTGAAGAGCGAGTGTGCTCACACAGGGATACCAGCTCAAACAGGGACACCAGCCCCTACATGCCCTTCATGGGAACGCCAAGCAGCACTCACATGCCTGGTGCCTGACCTTGGCGGTGCTTCGGAGAACTGGAGATCAAAGGGAGGAAAGTGCTCTTTTCTGGTACTTCAATCAGGGAGAGAAGCAATTAAAATATGAATTAATCTAAGTGAGATGAAAATGCAGACGCTGAACAAGAGCATCCCTCTCACCTTGAACCTGTGCGGAGTGCAGCACGGCTCCTGTGATTAAAGACATTTTCATGCCATTAAGAACCGTCTCTTCTCATGTTAAAAAACAAGGTGTCACTCAAACGCTCTGAGACGCCTCGATGAGGACTTCTCTCCCTCTCTGTCGAGTTAAAGACCTTGATTTTTTCAGCGTTCTGAGGTGGAGGGGCCATTTTAGGAGGGGACCCTGAGAAGACACGGGGGATGGCAGGACTGTGGAGTCCTGAGTCAAATGGAAGGGGCAAATGCAAGTGGCAGCTTTCAGATCAAGCTTTGCAGCTTCCTTCATTTCACCGTGCAGCCGGGATTATGGCTGCCAAGTGGTCCTAGGAAGCCAGAATGGGGGGCGCCCAGCGAGGGGCACACTCTCAGTGTTCCATCACTCGCTTGTTCCAATTCTTTCTTTGAAAAGAGAGACAATTGGAGTATTTACCTTCATAATTTTGCCTCTCATTCCCTTTGATCTCCCGGGCCTGCTGTTAGCTCTCTGCAAAGAGGGGTAAGACAGCAGCCTCAGAAGAAGAGAGTCAAATGAAGGGGTGTCTATAACTCTTCTAGGCATGCACATACTGTCAACCTTTGGCTGCATGGATCCCAGAATGGTTAGGAATTTGGCAAAAACATTTATCCATGCCAGTGTCTAGATACCAGTGTCAAGTCACAACAGCAAAAGATTTGAGACCCCTGGGGTGAGTGGAAAGAGGGGGGTTGGAGTGGATATGATCCAGACACATTGTTTACTTATAGGAAATTGTCAGAATAAAAAGAGAGGTTCTATTCAAATAAAAGATTTAGACACCCTGTGAGAATTTGACATGTCTGAGCTTGGCCTTTTTCTGGTTTAGACTATCCATTTTGGCCTCAGTGTTCTCAACATCATTTGCTCATCTTAAGTTTTAGAGCATAGCATTTTATTGGGTTGTTGTTGTTGTTGTGGCTTGATTCTATTACAGCAATAATTCTGAGCAAAAGCAACTTGAAGGAGAAAGGATTTATTTGGCTGACACAGTCCATCATTAAGAAAAGTCAGGACTCAAGGGAGGAACCTGGAGGAGACACCATGGAAGAACAGCTTGTTGGCTCACTCACTAGCTTTGCTTTGGCTGGTGTTCTGATATAGGGCAACATGCCCAGGGAATGATGCCACCCAAGGTGGACTGGGACTTCCTCCATCAATTATCAAGCAAGATAACATCCGCATAATAGAAAAAATGCCTTTGCAGGATGATCCTGTGGAGGAGCCTTGGTGCATTTTTGTGTTTGGCGATTGATATGGGAGGGCACAATTCACTGTGGGAGGTGCCATCCCTGGGCTGGTGATCCTGGGTGCTGTAAAAAAAAAAACAAACTGCACAAGTCATAGGGGAGAAAGCCAGAAGGCATCAGAGTTCCTTTGATGATGACTGAGACAGTGTAAGTGAAATATACCTTTCTCTCTCCATGTTGTTTTCAGTCATGACGTGTATCACAGCAGCTATTCTACTATTCAGCTACCTTCCAAGCCTACAGCTTGGAATTTGAGAAAAGAAAAAACATTTGAAATCTCTGTGACTTAACAAACCTGGGACCCTGGGAACCACTGAGCCATCCCAGTCAGATAAAACCCCTTTTATATCCAATTTTTTTCTACATTTCCTCCAGAGCTTTGAATTTGATTGGCCCCAGTGGGAGATCAGAGCCTATAGTCATGAGAGTTGTAATAAAATGAGGAAGAGCACTCCTGAAGGTTAGCAGTCTGCTCTGGGATGGGGTAGTGGTCTTGAGGCTGACCATTAGCCTAGCTTCTGCTCTGACCTCAGCATCTCCTTATTTCCTGTTTAAATCATAATCACTTGGAGCCTGAGAGCACCTGGGATTTCTCAAATCATGGTTTCTTACTGTGGGATGTCTTAGGAAAGGACTAGAAGCAAAACATTCACACAATCTTAAGCTGTGAAAGGACAGTGCTCCTGGCTACAAGATATGCCACTTAGGCAGTATAAAGGACTCCAGAATTTGCAAATGTCATCCTAATTTACTACAAAATTCTGTCTTAAGGTAGCTGAAGTACAAGGTGCCTACCTCTTTGCCTATGTGCCTCCTCTACCTTCTCAAATCTGGGAAATGTAGTCTCATGACAAGGCATTCTGGAGGCTGTGATATCACACTGACTGAGCCACTTCTCCCTTGACTGCTGACCCTTACCCACATTCAGAGAAAGTCTGAAGGCTCTCCTTACTTCTCCAAGTTAAAACACCTACAGTTCTGAAGACCTCTAAGCAACCATCCCACTTCCTGTCTCCTTCTGAACACTCATCCTACCGAGTGTTTGATCTTGATTGACAACTTGATTGGATTAAGAGACAATGTAGGAGATTTGTCTGGTTGTGTCCATAAGGAAACTTCCAGGAGTTATTAGACCACAAGGATGTGAACTAATGAAACTTTTCTCCCACCACTTCTCTCCACAGCTTCATGGGAATAATTCTTTGAGATTTATTTTTTAATTTTAATTGTGTGTGTGTGTGTGTGTGTGTGTGTGTGTGTGTGTGTAAGTGAAGTTGTGCACAGAAGAAGGCATCAGTCCTGAATCTGGAGTTAAAGGAAGATATGGGTCTTGGGAATGGAACTCAGGTCCGCTGAAAGACCAGCATATATTCTTATGTGCTGAGCAATCTTACCAGTCCCAGAACTTCTTTTTCTTAAAATTTACAATAATGCCTAGGTTGAGTTTTATTGGAACAGTGTAGAAATTATGCTGACAATAGAACCATAAAAGCAATAAGCAATCACTAGTAGAGAGTGGAAACTGTGCTGATTGGGCCTGATGGGCTCATGGCCATCCCTGAGGACAGAGGGACTAGCCTCAAGTCTCCAACCTCAATATCACAGAAACACAATACTGTCAAGTACTAAAAACAATGTCTAGTGGTATAGTTTCAAAGGCACTTTGAGTCCACTTGTGATGCTACAAATTAACAGAAAAAAACTAGATCTTTGCTAATGTCCTCTAGTACAGCTATTCCCCCACTACATGCACCCAAGCTGTGCTAAGCTATAAGCCCTCACTAGAAGTTTAAAGTAGAAAATTACTTATAACTAAGCTTGTCTGAAAGGTCATGGATATGATAAGCTCTATAATAAACAAAATGTAAAATGAAGAGAATAACTTGCACCCTGTTTGTGGAGAAAAAGCTAGACAGAAGTGACAGAGGAGAATATAAAACATGAGTGGAGTCTTATCACAGGATCTTGATTACTAAAATAAAAGGAGGAGGGGTTTTAAATTCAGGGTTTTTAAACTCTTCTCTGGACGCAAATTAGTGGGCTGCCATTCTAGGCTGGCACCCCAACTTTGCAACATCTTAAAATAAACTGCATTGATGCCACTTTTCCAAGTCTCTGGGGGCTCTTATTGTGAAACGAGGTGCTCTTATTATGAAGTGAAGAACACTTTTTCACATAAGGGAAATCGAAACAGGAAACAATCTGGGCAGAAATATTATTCCATCTAAAATGTAGTTGTCCTTCTTACCCATGGTTTTATATTGCTGTGTTTGCAGTTACCAGTGGCCCACCATGTTCTAAAGGTATTAAATAGAAAATTCCAGAAATAAATAAGTCACACATTTTAAAGATCCCAAAGCTTTCTGCACATTAGGCAAGCAGTATATACCATATACCAACCCCCTTTTTATAATGTTCTTATTCATTCTTTCAGAATTTTATACATGGATACAATGTATTTTGATCATTCGCATCCGACATTATCCCTTCAGTGTGTCAGGATTTCCCCCTTTCTATGTCTCCTTCCCAGACCATGGAACTGTGGAAGGTGAGAGTTGTCTAGACAACACTAAAAGAGTATCATCAGAGGTGATGCCTTTCTGTGTCCTTATCTATTACTGCTCTGTTCTTTCTCCAGTCAACTGTGCTATGAGCTACTGTGGTCCACCATGCTTTTTTCCCCCGCCACGATGGACTGAAATCCCTGAAACCATGATCTAAATAACTCTTCCTAGAACTGGAATACTGGTGCTCATGAAGCTAGCAGATAATCAGGACAAGGACCTGAATCTTTAAAATATGCTTTAATTAGAGAGCTGGCAATCTGAGAAGACAGCAGATAAATGTGACAGATTTGTTTTTCATCTCATTTCCAGCCAGTGCATTTTATATAGAGAGGGAACAGAGAAAGTCCATTATTCTAAAGCTACATCTTGCCCATGCCACCAGGTGGTCAGATCTGTCTCTGAGATTCTTTATATTAATGTTTCCTTATCTTTTCCTGCACCCTCATTATTTTATTTTGGTTTGCAGTCCAAGGGTGTGATTCATTGTGGCAGGGAAGGCATGAGAACAGGAGTGTGAGATTGTTGTTCAAATTTCACCCACACCCAGGAAGAATAGAGAAATGAATATTGTTGCTCACCCCATTGTCTCCCAGACCACGGGATAGTGCTGTCCATTCAAGATAGATCTTCCTCCCATAGTCAAACATTTTGAGAAACAGTAGAATAGACAGACCTGAGGATGTGTTTTCATGATGATTCTAAGTCCTGTTGAGATGACAACGAGTATTAGCCATCACAGTTCCCAAGCAGAACATACCTGATCATTGGCCCCTGGACAGACTCCCATGAGCAGGTTACAACCCCAACAACTGTGCACAGCAGTCTATCACTTCATGCATATATATTGTCTTCTTTAAATTTGTGTCTTCACCACACTGGGAAGTTTTAGGAGCACTGCCTTTGTGGGGTCTACTCTTGGTCTTCTTCTCCCATGTCCCCCAGACCTTGCCATCATTATTATAAAACCAACAGTGCAGTTTTCATTGAAGGGTAAGGCCAGAGTGGTGTGGGATAATGCTCTTATATACTGTAAAGATTTGTCACTCATATTAGTTTAATAAAATGCTGATTGGGCAATAGCTAGGCAGGAAGTATAGATAGGGCTACCAGAATAAGAGAATTCTGGGAAGAGGAAAGGCAGAGACTCAGTTGCCAATTAGACACAGAGGAAGCAAGATGAGAATGCCTTACTGAGAAAAGGTATGGGGCCTTACCAAGCCATGGGGCTAAACAAAGATAAGAATTATGGGTTAATTTAAGTTGTGAGAATTTGTTAGTAAAAAGCCTGAGCAATAGGCCGAACAGTTTATATTAATATAAGCCTCTGTGTGTTTATTTGGGACTAAATGGAGGCAGGACCATGAGGGACAGAAACTTCCATCAACACCTGAGAAATATTTCTCATTTATTTTTTTCATGGTTAGGTTTCTTTCAACACTGACCAATCACGTCTTGCCTCAGCTTTCAGAAATCATTGCCTGTAAACATGCACTTATTGCTTTAGTGTCCCAAGCTCTCCAAGAGTTTATTTTCTTTGATACTGGGGACTGAGACTTTTTTCAGCCAATTTTGTGGCTTCTTCCATGAACCTGGGTGGTATGGAATCTGAGTCATTAAGGGTAGAAAACACCTTTGTTCCATTTATTAATTCTGTGAGTAGCTTGCAAATGTCATGGGTCAAATGACCACAAGGACCTATTGAGTAAAATGTGTGGAAATTCCTATCCTTGTTAGGGAATGAGGATTTTGTTGTGCCTTACAGTTTTGGGGAAGATGATCCACTAGGGTTGGGAAGGCATGGCAGCAGGAGTGTGAGACAGCTGGTCACAATGCATCCACAGTCAGGAAGCAGAGAATACACCTCCTTTTTGTTCAGGTGGGGGCTCCAGATCATGGCATAGAACTGTCCACATTCAGGATGGGTATCTCCTCCTTAGTTAAACCTTTTCTGTCATTAGACAACATGCCAAACTTAACATTCATCTAATTCCGACAATGTGACATTGTAGCCACTGTGCCTCCCAGTGGCAGATGTATACATGAGTTTGACTATGCACACATACAGTTGGAAAATGAGAACACTCCAGTCCTTTGTGAGATGGGTTGGTTCATAATTGATTTTCCATAGACAATGTTTTACATTTTAGTGTACTCTTCGTAACATCTTAGTCAAATTTACACTGAGCCCTTCTGAGTCAGATTTATAGTCCATAGGATTCCATTTAATGGAGACAAGCAATGCAATTTCAGGGCAATTTAAATAGTATTCCATTTAGATACAGAACCAATGCTTGTTAAGGCCCCCGGAGGTAACAAGAAATCTTCCTCTTCTCATTTGCTTAGAAGCAGCTGTAGCTCATTGCAGTAGAGCTAAACAGTCCAGTGCAGCAAATGCAAGTGAACCAGCAGGGTAGACTTTATGACCCATGTTCACAGAAAGAACAGGGACCAAAACGAAGGGGGGGGAGAAAGCAGGGCTATAGATATATTGTATGCCCAGGGTCTTTGCAGAATGAAGGTGCCTGCTCTGAGTATATAAATCACTATACTATATTTCACGGTCCTGGTTGCAGCTCCATGGATAGCACAGACTTAGAACTTCATCACTAGCTATGGCCTTTGAACATCATACAACTTGAAAAATTATGAAGTGCAGCCTTGAGATGTCACACACACACACATCCACTTTGTGTGTGTGTGTGTGTGTGTGTGTGTGTGTGTGTGTGTGTGTGTGTGTCCTATAACCTTTGCTCATCTTGTACCATCCATCCTATTATGTAACTACACTATTTTTGTTGTCTTGGGACAGAGTCCCACTATGAGGTCCAGTCTCAAACTTGAAATCCTCCTGCATCATCTTCCAAAAGACTGGGATGGCAGGTATATGTCACCATTCTCAGCTCAACTCTTGCAACTTCTAAACCACATGCTATTGTTTGACATACATATCCCTAGAGGCTTGCCCATGGAGACAATTGATTTGTATTTATCCATCATTATTCTTATTTAAAGAGCAACAATTCTGTGGACAGAATAACTTATATATCATATATACAATAATGCTGTGGTGACCACCAAATAGGATTATGTGCATCTATAATCCTAGAATTTGGCATGCCAAGGCAGAAGAACAAAAATCCCTAGATCATCTTAAGTGACACAGAAAGCTCTCGCCTCAAAATATTATGTACATGTACAGGAAGGAAGGACTTCCAGCAGGATATTCCCAAGATTAGAAGTTCTCAACCTGTGTGGTGTGACCTCTTTGACAAACCTCTATGTCCAAAAAATTGCATTGTGATTCATAACAGTAACAAAATTACAATTATGAAATAGCAATGAAAATAATTTTATGGTTGCAGGTCACCACAATCTAAAGTTCATAGCATTAGGAAGATTGAGAACCACTGCCCTAGATAGAGATGATCTCATTCTGGAAGCACCAGTTCCCTGGGACCCATGAAATTGAGCTGTATTCCCCTCAAAGGATTGGCCCCTTTTGTATTTGTTTCACTAGGGTAGCCGTGGCTTTTCCTTGTAGCAGAGCTTGGTAAATGAGAGGCCACCTGAGAAGCAATTAAACTAAACCAGGAAATCTTTCCTGTTCATTTCATCTTGTCTTAAATAGTTTACACATCCATTGAACTGGGGAGAGCTCACGGTGGTTTATGGTGATTGCTCTGGTAAGGGGTCAGTGCCTAATGAGCTGAGTGCTTATCTGTGACCCTGATGAGATGACTGCCGATGAGCAGAAGAAGACCTGTGGGAATACTTCACAAAGCTGCTCACAGAATGGAGCTAACAGGAGTGAGGTGGTAAGAGAGCCAGGGAAGGCAGAGCCTTGTGGATTAGACTGACTGCAATTCCCAGTGTACTGGAGGCTAAAAGATGGCAAGCCTGTCTCACTAAACACCACTAAACACAATGATCTATGGCTCCTCCAATTCCTAAAGAGGTCATTTCGTTCTTTGAGGTGGAATAAAATATCACCATGTCTACACATTCTTGAAATGTAGTCACCTGTTGATGAACATTTAAGCCACTTCCAATTCCTGGCACTTGTGAATGTTGCAGGGATGAACATGGATGTGCAAATACCTGGATGCTGTGTTGATTTTGAATCCTTTGGACATACTCCCAAGAGTGGAACCTTTGAAGCATACAGTAGTGTCCTGAGGAACTTCCATGCTTATTTCTGAAAGTAGAAAATGGACAATGCAAGAATAGAAAGAGCTCTTTGGGAAGGTAGGGGAAATGCTTTGGGGGGGGATAGATGGGAGGAGTAGAAGAGGGAAGTACAGTAAAGGGGCAAATAAAGTGTATCCTGGCTTCATTTCTGTTACTGTGGTTGCATTGCATCCATAGTCAGGAAGCAGATATAGCTGTTAATGCTTGACTGGCTCTTCTACTTTTTAAATTCAGTTTGTGACCCCAGACCATTGGCTAGTGCCACCCACATTCAGAATGAGTCTTCCTACCTCAGTTAATCCCATTCCAGTTAAACTCCCTCACAGGCATGCTCAGAGATGTGTCTCCTAGATGATTCCAAATCAAAATTTGAATAGATTGTTAGCAGGGAATGGAACTTTGAAAGATGGGGTTTGGCTGTGGGAAATAGGACCTTGGAGTCATAGCCTTGAGAGATAACCTCTCCCTGCCACTCTTTATGCTACCTGGGCATGATGAGATGAATGCTCTTCTCCCATGATGCTCTGCTTTGCCACAGGCCAGAAAACAATACAGCAATACAGATGACTGTGGACTGAAACATCTGAATGGGAGAGCCATAATAAGCCACTCGTGCTTTACACGGATTCTCCCACTGTCTGGTCACAGTCACAAAAGGGTAAATAAAGCAGGAGTCAAGTGTTTACACAAGGAGGACACTGGGCCTGACACATGAAGGACCCAGAAGTTGAGCTGGACCAGAACGTTGACATGAAAGTGAGACCATCTGTTCAAATGACCCCTCTATGTTGGTTTTTACTGTTTCTCTTCTATATTTTTCTTGCAGTTTGGTCAGGTTCTTATTTATTTATATGGTGTGTGTATGTGCATGTGTAGAAGTATGTGTTTGTTCATATGTGTGTGTGCAGAAGCATATGCATATGTAGACACACACGTGGAAGTCAGAGATTAACCTCAGGTACCATTTTTCAGATGCCTTGCATCGTATTTGTTTGTTTTTATGTGTATATGTGTTTTGTCTGCTTGTAAGTCTGTGCATCATGTGCATGCAGTATCTATAGAGACAAGAAGACAATGCCAGATCTCCTGGAACTTGAGTTATTGACAGTTGAAAGCCATCATGTGGGTGCTAGGAATAAAACCCACATCCTCTGGAAGAGCCGTTAACTGATGAACTTCATCTCCAGTCCTTGTATTCTGAGACAGGATCTCTCTCTGGGTCACAGGGCTGGCTAATTAAACTAGGCTGGTTGGACTATGAACCCTAGGGATCCACCAGTCTCTGCCTTCCCACTGCTGAGATTGCAAGCACATGTTGTTATGCAAGAACTTTTACATGGATTTTGTGGATCAAATTCAGATCCTTGTGCCTTCAGGGCAAGAACTTCAGTGACTGAGTCATGTTCCTAGCCTCTTGTTTATTTTTAACTTTTTTATTTCCAAACTATTCCAAGGAAAATGAGAAAGCTGATACTCATACAAACATGCGTGTGTGGATGAAAGTGCACACAGCTACCCAATGTGAAACTGTGGCCACACCAGCAATAATCCAAAAGGTCCTCTCAACCCAGACAGTAGACATACCTCATGGTGCACAGTTCTATCTAGGAAGTTGGTATACACTTCCTCAAGATTCTCTTACAGTGCTAAAGCCTTGAAAATTTTGTGACTTTCTTTAGATTAAGAATGCAGCACCCATTAAAAGGGTGGGGAAAGAGGTTGCTCTCATGGAGCTGAAAAGAATTACAAATATAACTGTCAGGTGATGTGGCCATTGGCAGCTTGGTGTGACATGACTGCATGGATACTATCCTTCAGAAAATTCAGTGGGGGCTGAAGATGTAGCAAAGTGGGTAGAGTGTTTGAATAGCACACTTGAAGTCCTGGGTTCCATCCCCAGTGGAATATAAACTGCCTAATAGCTTGCTTTTAGAATCTCAGCTCTTAGGAGCATCAGTAGTTCAGTACCATACCCAACTACACAGTGAGTATGAGGCCAGTGTGAGCTATATGAGGTCCTGTCTCAAAAAATACAAAGAAATATAGAATCAACCCTAGGGCTGGGAAGATGGCTCAATCAATAAAGTTCTTTCTGTATGAGCATGAAGACTTGAGTTTGCTCTCTAGCACCTATGTAGAAGCAGGGTGTGACAGTAAGTACTTGTAATCCTAATGCCAGGGAGTCAGAGACAGGAAGATCCTGGGACCTACTGGTTAGCTAGTCTAGCTGTGAATTGGTAAGCCCCAGGTTATGTGAGAGATAAAGTCTCAAAATGGAGAGCAACTTAGGAAGATTCTGGATAGAAACATCTTGCCTCAACATGCGGGTAAGAGTGAGTACATGGGTGAATCTACATGCAATTAAACCCCAAAGTCTGCTCTACTTCCACACTATCCTACTGGCAGTGCTTGGGAAGACAGACAAGTCAGAAGACAGCTCCAACCAATAGCAACAAAGCAGAGATGACCCTGTGAGTATGTGTACGCTTCTGCAAATCCAACTAGTACTGAATTATTTTCCAGATTGTAAGAAGCCAAGTCTCTGCCAGCATTTTCTTGGACACCAAGGAGCACTTGTTTCCACAGCAACCACGACTTGAGCAGAAAACTGCCTTCAAGTTAACTATCCCAGGAATGTATTTAGTCTGGGCTATCAATTTCCAATGGGTTCAGAGAGAACATGGTTTAGGGAGCCTGAAAAAAATTAGTTCTGTAGTTAGAAGTAGCTGTCGGCCCCATTTTTGTCCTGATCACACCTGACTGAGTCACTGCCAGGTCCTATAATGATGATGATAACAATGGTGATGACAACAGCAATGCCATTGATGATGATAATGACTATGGTGACAATGATAATGATGATAGCAATGAATGATGATGAGTAAAACTGATGATGATTGATGGCCATGATAATGACAATGATGATGATGATAGTAATGATACTGATGATTATTTTAATGACAATGATGATGGTGGTGACAATAACAATTTAATGATGATGATGATGGTGAAGCCAACAACATCAGTGATAATGACAGTGATGACAATGATGATGACAACAATAAGAATGGTAATTCATGACAGCAACAACAATAATAAAAATGTTGAGGATGATGATTATGAAGACACCAATGATACTGATAATGATACCGGTGGTGATGATGAAAAATACAATGACATTATTGATGATTGACAGCAATGATACTGGTAAAGATGGTGACAGTGGTGATGGTGATGACAGCAACAACACAGTCATATTAGAGGGATGATGACAATAATGCCAATAAAAATTACAATGGTTCTGTCAACAGCAATTACTCAAATGGTGATACTTATGGCAGAGGTGACATGACGATTATTGTGACAATGATATGAGAAACACTGGTGATAACAACAGCAAAGTCTATCTTAAACACTGATGACAGCGATGGTGGCGACAATAATGAGGATGATGTTGACAATGTCATATGATGACAACAGTGACAGTGATGACAGTAATGATGGTGGCAATAATGGTGATAAGAGCAGCGTTCATGACAGAAATGAATCCAACTGTAAAAGTGCCTCACATGAGTTTTCAATTTGCTTCATCAAATTCCAATGAGGTAGATGCTATTCTTAGCCTATTTTATTAGTGAGAAAATAGTAGCTCTGAAAGGTTAAATAGCCCATCCAGAGGCATACAGCCATCAAGGAGAACCTGATACCCACCTCTGTATATCATTGAAGTTATTTCTTGCTAGATTAGTGCAAGCTAAAAAAAAGTCAGATGAGCACACAGCTCTGAATATACTGCCTGTGACTAAAATATTAACATCTAAAATACGGATAACAGTAGTAGCTAGTACATGTGTGTACATGCTAGTGCATGAAGGTGCATAAATGTGACAGTGCACATGAATGCGTGTGTGTGTGTGTGTGTGTGTGTGTGTGTGTGTGTGTGTGTGTGTGTGTGTGTGTATGTTTGTGTGTGTTTGTCTCCATGTGGAGGCCAGAGGTCAATGTTTGGTGTTGCTCTCTATCTTATTTTTTTTTTTTTTTTTAAGGCAGGGTATCTCACTGAACCTGGAGCTCACTGATTCAGCTAATCTGGCTGGCCAAGAGCTGCAGGTGCCTGTCTCTGATATGCCTCTCGCACTAGGGCTACAGATGCCAGCTGCTGTGCCCATCTTTTACATGGGTGCTGAAGATCCAAACTCAGGCCCCCATGCTCATGGAGTGACTGTACGTCTGCCCAGCCTCCAGGGTCACTTTTTAATCTTCTGGGGACCTGAGAAATCAGAGAAATGTCTTGATTCAAGCTTAGACACAAGCTATATTAAAGGTCAGAAACAGCACAGCTCAACCTATTTTTATTGTGTTGTTCTCATCAACTAGAAATACCAAGATAGGAAGGGCAGCCTTCCACAATCACCTGGCAGTGAAAAAGATAGAGCCAGGGAATGGTGTGGCAAGACTGGCCCCCTTGGTCCTGGTCACAAACAGAAAGAGAAGCTCGCTGCTTGTCTTCCTTCCCTGTACCAGGCAGTAGGCTTGGGTAAAATTCACACCCATGAGGCTGGAGAGCAGCTCAGTGTGGAGAGTATTTGCTGCTCTTGCAGAGGAGTGGAGTTTGGTTCCCAGAACCTGCATCAGGTGGTTCACAACCACTTGTAACTCCAGCTCCAGAGCATCTGCCCTTCTTCTGGGTACCTGCACTCATTCACACATATCCATGCCCCATCCCCAACACATGTATATGCACAAAATCAAAAATAAAATCAATCTTAAAAAATACAACCTTTCCATTTGCTTTCAAAGCCAGCAGTTTCTTTTTTAAGATTTGCTTTTATTTTAATTCGCTCTCCCTCTCTCCCTCTCTCCCTCCCTCCCTCTCCCCCTCCCTCTCTCCCTCCCTCCCTCCCCCCTCTGTGTATATGTGTATGTGGCAGGGGGTGTTTGGGTGGGGGTAGGTGAATGTGGGTGTGTTTGTATTGTTATGTGCATGTGAGTGTAGGTAGCCAAAGAGGCCAGAAGAAAGTAGCAGAATCCCTAAGCTGCCCATTGGAGACCAGGAGTCAGATCTTCTGGAAGTGGAGCAACCTGCAATGTGCCACCTGACCTTGGTGCAAACATTCTTCACTGCTGAGCCAAACCTGTAACTCCACAGTAGGCTTTCTTCACCTTCCCTGATTTTGGTCTCTACATTTCTACTAACATTAACCCTCCCCTACTTGAAAGATATGTTCCAAGAATTCTGAAACAATAGATAGCATGTGGCCCTCTATGCACTTTTCCCCCTACATACATACAGCTATAATAAATCTTTATTAACAAACTAGGTACAGTACACTGGGTGTGGTGATGCATACCACCACAGGTAGGTGGAGGCAGGAAGACCCGGAATCCAAGGTCATCCTCCCGTATATAGCAAGTTTGAGTCTAGCCTGGGCTACAAGATACCTTGTGTCAAGAGACCAAAAGAAGTAACATAGTGACAGCAATAGCTAGTGATAGACTAGAATAATCAGAATACTATATTCTTAAAAGAATCATACATTTATGGAATTTCCTTTTAATATTTTTGTAGGTTTCATAGAAAATAAAACCCACAAGAAAAGACAAGGATTAGGGAAGGTAACTCATAACTTTATTTAATAACTCTAGTGTCACCTTGTTTAGCTTTGAAATTGGAGTGCAGACATACAGTATAATCTTAATCAAGGTTCTGGCTCCTGACATCCTCGTCTTTGCTTCCTGAGAGCTGTTGTGTTTCTATGATTTTACTTGTTTATTTTCTATAATTTATTTCATAACAAAGAAATAAGAAGCCATGGACTCACTCTCAAACCAAAGCCCTGTCATAATAGCTTATCCACCTATTCTCTATTTCAAAACATCTTCAAGAATTTATGCTTTCTACTTTTCTTAGTGTACCCAGGTCTGGCCATGAAGACCTATAGTCCTACTATGGAAAGATGAGACAGGTGAATCATTAGAGTTTCAGGAATTCAAGGCCAGCCTAGGCAACACAGCATAAACCTTTTCAAAAACTGCTTTCAAAAATCTGAGCCTATTTGTCCATACCTGTGATCCCAGCACTTGGAAGGTGGAGGCAGGAGGCTCAAAAGGAGTTCAAGTCCATCGGTAGTATGAAATTGTTTCAAATACAAATTGTTTCAAGATACAAACTAAGGGCCTGGGAAGCTGGCTCAGTCAGCAGAATTTTTGCTGTACAAGCATGTCGATTTGAGTCAGATCCCTAAAACCCATGTGGAAAATCGAGGTGCAGTAGCATGCAATTTTAATCCCAGCACTGATGAGATATAGATGGGGATCCCTGGGCTTGCTGGCCAGTCAGCCTACTTAGTGAACAGAGACCAGTAAGAAATCTTGGTTTTTTAAACAAAACAAAACAAAACAAAACAAAACAAAACAAAACAAAACTGTAGACTGGAAAGATGGCTCAGCAACTAAAACACAGTACAATTCTTACTGAAGACCCAAGTTCAGCTCCCAGCATCCATATTTGTAAGCTCACAACTACCTATAACTCTAGCTCCAGGAAATCTGATGTGTTCTGGCAGTCCTCCTTGGGTACCTACACACACACACACACACACACACACACACACACACACACACACACACACACACAAATAAAAGATTGACATCTATAGCATAACACTTGCTTTAATCAGGGTTTCTATTGCTGTGATGAAACACCATGACCAAAAACAGCTTGGGGAAGAAAGGGTTTATTTGGCTTACACTTCCACATCACTATTCACCATCCAAGGAAGTCAGGACAGGAACTCAAACAGGAGGCAGCAGCTAATACAGAGGCCACGGTAGGGTACTCTTACTGGCTTATTCCTCATAGCTTGCTCAGCCTGATTTCTTAGCAAACGCAGGACCACCAGCCCAGAGCTGGCAACACCCACAGTGGGCAGGGCCCTCCACCACCAACCACCAATTAAGAAAATGCTCTGTAGGCTTGTTTGCCTACAGCCCTATCTTCTGAAGGCATTTTCCCAGTTGAGGTTCTCTCCTCTCAGATGACTACAGCTTACATCAAGTTGACATATAACTGGCTAGCACAGCATGAAAGGCTGTCTTCTGCATTCTACATGCATGTTTACAGATGTGCACAATACGTACTTGCACACGTGAATACACACACAGAGTGCAAGCTACTATGCAAGTAAGACTTGTTACGTGTAATGCATACCCTCCTCCACACCCACTGCATCAACATAAGCTGATATCCTATTCTGCAATACTTATATTTAAATATTTTGTACTGTTTTAAGTTATAACATATGGCAAATTTCACATACTCTGTTTTTGAACTTGTCATTGTGTATTAAACACTTCGCTTAAATATTTCACTTGACATGGTGCTTTTAGCTCTTACTTTTGACATTGAACATCATAAGCCATCTTTGTGGCTTATAATCAGAGGTGATTCAGAAATTGCCTCATTGTTAGACATTTAAGCCATGTGTTGTTTTAGGAATGGGAGAAGGGCATATGAAAAATGACAGTACCAAACAGTGTTAAACATAAGTGTTATTTCATATTTTAGATGAGTGTTATTTCATGTTTTAGATGAGGTTTTTTTAGCTTATTTCTCTTACTTTTTATTATTTAGTGTGTATGTGGGTGTGCATGTGTTCGACAGTATGTTTGGAGGTCAGAGGACAACTTGCAGAAGCCAGTTCTCTCCTTCATGTGGGTCCTGGGAATCAAACTCAGGTCATTATGTTTCATGGCAACATGACTTTACCTGCCGAGCCAGCCCACTTGTGGCCCCTTAGATGGGGTTTCTATGTAGAGTTATAATTCTTAGAGATTGAATTGATGGCAGGTTTGTGATGCTTGTTATCATTTTCATCAATTTACTTATTTTATGTGTGTGCATGTATGCACTTTTATTCAGCAAGCTTGTGGAGCTCAGAGGATAACTTGAAGGACTTGTTTCTCTCCTGCCATCATATAGGTTCTAGGGGTCAAAGGTAGGTCATCAGGCTTGGTGGGAACTACCTTTACCCAAGTAATCATCTCACAGACCCTAATTAACATTTAAAATTCACAGCATAGTGTCGACTTGTTTCTGGGTGATATTGTTCCTGTGATCACCAATTTTGACAGGTACCTGGCCCTTGTCCTGGGTGTGTCTGGCTTCCTAATATTAATGATTAAGGGAATATGCCCCAAGGTATATGGTGGGAGATGACATAATATCTACTTCTTTTTAGAGTTTCTCCCCTAGATCCATTTCCCAAGATCTGAGCTCACCTGTACTGTACACAGACATGGGCCTATCTTTGGTTTAGGTGGGCACTTTAACAGTATCAATGGTATGTCCATGAGAAAGAAAGGCCCTCATAATTTTGGTAGAGCTCAGGAAGGCAAGGGTGAGGAAAACCAGCCCAGGGTTTACTTTCCTCAGAATACCAAGAGGATAACTAACTCCTGGGAGTCTAGTGTTGAAATAACAGCACTCAGGATTCTGAGGTAGGAAGATCAAAGGTACCAGACTGTGCTACATAGTGAGACTTCAGAGAAAGGCATGGGTATAGGAAAGAAGAAAGGGAGGGTGGAGGAGCAATGGTGAAGAGGGTCTTCACACTAAATAAGTGTTCTAGCCACAGCACGAGCTCCTCACTGGGAGAGTCCACCAGAACTCTACCACTGAGCCAAGCCATTGGGCCCTCACTGGGGAATTCTATGCAGGTGATCTACTGCTGAGTGACACCCCAGCCCCTCACTGGAGGATGTAGGCAAGCAGTCTGTTAATCAACTCATCCCTAGCTCTCTTTTTACATTTCATTTTCTGGCAGGGTCTCAGTCAGTTGCCTAAACTGACTTTAATTTGCCATCCTCTTGCCTCAGCTTCACTAGTAGCTGTTAGTGGCTGGGCTTATAAACTTGTGTCACCAGGATGAGCAAGAACAGAATGTTTGAACTTACCCGAAGTCTGACTTGAATGCCTCAAAGCTACATCAACTCATCATCTGAAATCACCTCTAGTCAACAAGAAGTTTATTCAGCTAAACCACAAACATCCAAGCTGCTTCCTCAGGGCCCTCTATCTCATTATCTTCTACAAACACCAGGCAGAATCTCTTCATTTCTTTGGGATAGTCAGCCAGTAAATGCTTTAATTATAAGTTGAAAAGGATAAAATAAAATCATCTGGCGGAATGGTTTTAATTAGAATTTAGCGAGTCAGGCAAGCAATTAATGCATCTAAGAATAAAGGTTATATTCACATATTTGTCTCCGTTGAGCATCTCTGATTTACATGAACAGTTGACTCAGATTTCTCAAGCTAAACAAAGGCCTTTATGATGATGATAATCATGTAGCCTGATCTATTACAGAATGTAAAGGCTAGGTTCTTTTGTTCCCCCAGTTGGTGGTTGAGCATTCTGGCAAGGAACCAGCTCAGGATTTAGGACAAAGCCATGAAATAACTAATATAATTAAGATTAGTAATTAATTTCAGTTGTCTTATTTGTTATATTTATTTATTTATTTGTCTGTGTGCATCTGTACTTGAGAGTGCATTGCTCGTGGAGGCCAGAAGAGGTCACTGGATCTCCTGAAGATAGAGTTACGGGGTGATGGTGTGTGGTCTAACATGGGAGCTGAGACCTGAACTTGAGTCCTCTATTGAACCATCTCTCTGGCCACATCATTTTTTAAAGTGTGTGTGTGTGTGTGTGTGTGTGTGTGTGTGTGTGTGTGTGTGTGCATGTTCATATGTATACATGTGTGTATGGAGGCCAGAAGTGAAGCTTGGTGGTCATTTTTCAGGCACCTTCCATCTTATTTGTTTAGACAAGGCTTCTCGATGGTCTGGAGCTCACCAAGTAGGTTAGAATGCCTGGTCAGTGAGTCTTGGGGATTCTCCTGTCTCCACCTCCTCTCATTGGCTCTAGAATAAAAAGCATACACTACCATCCTGGCAGTGAGTTCTTGGTGCCCTTAATCCAGGTCTTCATGTTTATTCAGTAGGTACTCTATTATTGCCTTAGCCACCTCCTGAGCCCCTAATTTTAAAACTGTACTTAATACTTTGAGTTTTCACATGCATTTCAATGCATTCTGATCGTATATATCCCGTCATCATTTCCAACCACTTCCAGACATCAAAACCACCATGTCTTCCTCTCTCAACTTCATGCACACGTCCACACATTTGTGAAGCATCAATTCCTGGAGCATGAACAACCAACCAGGGGCCACATCATTATCACCTCAGCTAGTGGAGGGGCCTCATGAGCCCCAGGAAGTGAGAATAAAGGGAACAATTTTTCTCCACAGGCTCATGTATTTGAACACCTGGTTCTCATTTGGTGCTGCTGTTTTTCCTGAAGTAAGTACATCACTGGGGAAAGGGTTTGATATCTCATATATTGGCTCTACTTCCTGACTTCAATCTCTGCTTCCCATGTTTTGATGAATATGAGATCAGCTAGTTTCCTGATCCTGCTGCCATGATTTCCCTAGCTGTTGCCATGCCTTCTCTGCCCTGATGGACACTGTCCCCCTGAAGCTGTGAGCCCAAATGAGTCCTTTCTTTTTGGTTATGTTATTTTATCACAATTGAAAAGTAGTTAGTACAGTTCTTGAGCACCTGCTGTATGCCACATATAAAGAGATTTGTATACCTTGTGCTACTAAAACCTTTTATGACAAATAGCAGAGAGGCAGAGACAGAAACAGAGATGTGAATAAGAGAAAGATGGGGGGTGTCATGATTTCTGAGGTTTCCATGGTGACAGGATACATTGAGTTTTAGACTTGTGGGCTAATGCAGGCCATCACTCAGATGAGAATGGTGGTAAAATGCTCTTTATTTTATGATAGCCAGGAAGCACAGGAAAACCAAGAAGTGACTATGGACAATAAATAGTCCTTATGTAGCCAAGGATAACTTGAACATCTGGCCCTTCTGTATCTACCATTCAAGTGCTAGAATTGAATCACAGGTGTGCACCACAATGACCTGATTAGTGCTAGGAGTGGAACCTAGGGCTTTTTGCATGATAGACAAACTCTCCACCCACTGAGATATATCCCTAAGCTCTGCCTTTTTCTCTTTAAGTGCATAATAGACTTCTAGAGCATGATTGCTAAACTGAACTGAAGTGATACCTTGCAATACCAGCTAATTGTGCTCTATTTTAGGGGGGAAATGTGCAAAGGAGACACAGCCAGACAACAGAGGCCCCAAGGTAAAAAGAAAAACTTGGATTCATTCTAAAGATTTGTTTTTATTCGTGTGTGTGTGTGTGTGTGTGTGTGTGTGTGTGTGTGTGTGTGTGTGTGTTTATATGATGGGTGTTAAGGGTGCTCATAGAAACCACAAGTGGGCATCAAATTCCCCAGAGCTTGGAGTTACAGGCAATTGTGAGCCACTCAGTGTAGGTTCTGGCAGCAGAACTCAGGTCCTTGGAAGAGAAGCATGTACTTTCTTTTAACCACTGAGCCATCTCTCCAGCCTCAACATTGACCCATTGACCCATTGACCCATTGACCCATTGACCCATTGACCCATTGACCCATTCTGATGTCACTCTTCTTCCGTCAAGATGCCTGTTCCCTTTCCCTTTCTTCACACTTGCATGGCTCTGAGTTTAGCACTTTGTCCCTTTATACATAATTAGCCACACAGTTCCCTTTGCCTAGGATGACAGCTGAGCCTGAGCCTTGCTTGTAGGAACTTATAAACATTAGATGAAAATACTCCTTATTTGCATACACCTGGGAGTCTTTTCAGGACAGGTGAGCCCAGCCTGTGTGCTTCTAGACACTGCTGGTTCACTTGTGCAGGTCATTAACCTGTGTTCTACTCCCACCAGGAGCTTAAAGCAAATATTTCTTCTCTTGACACAGAGGGTAAGCAGCTTCTACAGGAACCATAGTTGTTGGGCCTGATTCCCAGATTACTGCTCCACAAGCACACACACACACATACACACACACACACAAGCACACACACACACAAACACACACACACACACACACACACACAGGAGAGAGAGAGAGAGAGAGAGAGAGAGAGAGAGAGAGAGAGAGAGAGGGGGGCCAGAGGATAACCTCAGCTGCCATTATTTAGATGCTGTCCACCTTGGTCTAGAGCTTGACAAGTAGGTCATACTGGCAGGCCAGCAAGCTCCAGGGATCGGCCTGTTTCTACTTCCACAGGACTGGGTTTCCAAACAGTTTGGCTTTTAATATAGGTTGTAGGGCTCAAACTAAAGTCCTCAAGTTTGCATGGAAATACTTAACAACTGAGCTATCTTCTAGCCTTGGTTTCTATTCTGTGCCACCCTAAGCCAGTCATTGCTCACAGGTACAACATGGTGTTACCTTAGGCTAACCATTCCCCAGAAATGAAGGGTCTTTTTCACTGTTACTGTCAATCAAGAATTGAAGTGTAGCTTCTCCACATGGCCCACCATCAAGATATGAGCTGTCCCATCATGCCTGCATTAACTTGAAATGCCACAGTTAAGGCATTTTTAATCTGCAGGTACTTGTAGAGATCCCCACTGCCAAGGATGGGGCTGTCTTTCACTGTCTGAGTTACTTTCTACTCATGAAGTAAACAACTGGAAAACTTTAGAAAGTCCCTGAAACTGACCATATTCACAAAATCCCTCCTTCCCAATCTTATGTAAAGACTGCTCAGAGACAGACTCTGACAAGTCAAGCTACCAGCTGAGTTTCCTAGGAGATATAGTCCACTGGAGTGATCTAGAAGAGGTTCAACCATCCTGGTTGTTTAGAAGACAGCCTGACCTGTCCTGTTGGACCTCCTGGAAGTTGTGGGATTGAGCTCCATAGTCACAGCTTTCATGAGGGCCACACATTCTTGCCTGGGGTTTGGTGACTCTGCTGCCTTTGTATTCTGCTACTGTAAGTAATCCCTCACCCATTTTCTTCTAATTTATTATAATGTAAGTCATTAGTTCACCAAGTTGGATTTAGGTGGTATATTTACTTTGCTCTGTTGTCAGTTCCTTCTCTGGGAATTGGGAGTTGACATTTGTTTACATTTCTCCATGAATAGTGTGTCAGTAAACACACATACACACACACACACACACAGAGAGAGAGAGAGAGAGAGAGAGAGAGAGAGAGAGAGAGAGAGAGAGAGAGAGAGAGAAACTCAAAAAAATCCTTAAGGAGCCAAAGTTTAGAATATAGTGCTTTGTGGAACCATGTAAACCAGGTATTCATATGCCTAAACAATGAGCTGTGCACTAGAATAAAAACTAGCTGCCAAGTGTGGCTATTGGAAAGGTCAGAGAAAGATGTGTGCAGTGCTCTTGTTTATATTTGGCATCGTCATGGAGTGGTAGAGGCCATGGTGTTCCAGAACCCACCATGAGGCCATTCGGAAAAAGCCTAGAGCCTTTCTGGATGCAGTGTCATTATGCTCTTGACTGGGGTCCCAGCTTAGGCTCATCATTTAGTGAAGCAACCTCACAATGTCTGCACAGCCTGCAGAGAGGTGGATGTCGCCTCTCTGCTTCTCCTTAGCTACAGTACACTGTGACTGTTAGAGTCCCCGATGAAACCATCTCTAATAGGATAAAGCACCCTCTAATCAGGTAATTGTGGAGAGTTTCCCATGAGGTGGAAGATTCTGGAAGGCAGCTGTACATCCTACCTTTGTGTGTGATTGTTTCTGGGCTAAGCCCGGATGAGGGTGCAAAATGTGGAAACCTTACTATAGTTTATATAACCCGAGCTGATCCTGAAGCAATCATTGTGGGAGTTAGCTAATGGCAGGGTAGGAGGGCCTCCCACTGAGATTCCATTACCTTGTAATTTTCAGCTTGTTCACTGTTGCAATAAAGCCCCTCTGTCTTATAATCCCCCAGCATTCACGTCTCATCTTCTCAAGAACTGAAGTATGTAAGATGCTTTCTGCTGGGGATTCACTGGGATAAGTTATTGAAGTCAAGCAGAGAGGCAGGCTTCCTGCACTCTGATATTCATCTCCAAATTTATGTTCACACTTGCTTCTAAAGGTCTAATATAATGGCAAACAAAGTGATTTCTTTGTGTCTGAAGTTCATGTTTTCTATGCCAGAGAGGTGAGACAGGAGGAAGGAGCACCCACACTTGGGGCTCATTTGCAAAAGGGGGAATGGAGTCAATGACTTGTATTGATTAATTTCTATAGAATGGGAGATGAATTCACATCCATTCGTCTGGGAGGAGTTACCAGTGTCTATCTACACAAACTCATTAACTTAGCCCTGGAGTCAGACTGTGTGAGCTTCCAGATGATCTGCTTTTTTTTTTTCTTCCTTGAGAATTGCTGCTGTCTCCCACATATTGTTTGCTGTTTCTGAGACACGCCACTTCTCTTTCCTTTGTGTATGCAGCCCTCCAACCACCCCAATGCCACTCCCAGTTCTGAGGCTTATTGTGTGTGATAGACAAATTTCTTTCACTGATGACAAGATACAACTTAAGAGGAGATAAGGATTGCTTTTGGTCGGAATCAGAGGATTCAGTACATAGTTGGCCTAGTAGCTTTGGGGCCTATGGTGCAATGGGCAATCATGGAGGCAGGGAGCATGTGATAGACAAGGCTGCCCACATCATGGAGACCAGGAAGCAAGAAGGGGAAGAGAAGGGAGCAGAGACAAGATACACCCTTTCTATTAGTTACTTTGTTCATTGCTGACATCAAATACCTGGTAAAGAAATGTAAAGAAGAAGGTTTATTGCAGCTCACAGTTTATGGACTCCCAGTCCATCATGGTGGTGAAGGCATGGTGGCAGGAGCATGAGGCAGCTGGTCACCTGGATCCACAGTCAGGAAGTAGAGAGAGATGGATGCTGGTGTTCAGCTTGCTGTCTCCTTATTCAATATGGGACCTAGCCCAGAGAATAAAGACTCATTGAGGATGAGTCTTCCTGTATCACTTAAACCAATCTAGAAAGTCCCTTATAGACACATTCAGAGATTTGTCTTCTCAGGTGCTCTCAGATTGCCAATCATTACTGACCATCCTAGCAATCAAAAGCATGAACACTGTACTCCCTTCAGCAGCACATATACTAAAATTGGATTGATACAGAGATTAGCATGGCCCCTGCGCAAGGATGACATGAAAATTTATGAAGCGTTCCATATTTTTACCTATCAGAATTACACCAGACTTCGCCATGGAAACTCTGAAAGCCAGAAGGACCTGGATAGATATTCTACCAACTCTGAGAGAACACGGATGCCAGCCCAGACTACTATGCCCAATAAAGCTTTCAATCACTATAAATGGAGAAGACAAGATATTCCACAACAAAACCATATAAACAATATGTAACCACTAATCCAGCCCTACAGAAAGTACTGGAAGGAAAACTCCAACCTAAGGAAATTAACTACACTCACATAAACATAGGCAAAAGATAATCCCACTTTATGAAAACCCAAAATAAAAAGCAGGGTAAATCCACATACAATACCACTACCAACAACAAACCAAAACCAAAAAAAGAATAAACACTCAATGGACCTTAATTTCTCTCAATATTAATGGTCTTAATTCACCTCTAAAAAGACATAGGCTAACAGATTGGATACAAAGACAGAATCCATCCTTCTGCCGCATACAAGAAACATACCTCAACTTCAAAGACAGACATTACCTCAGAGTAAAGGGTTGGCATAAGGTATTTCAATCAAATGGACCCAAGAAACGAGCTTGTGTAGCTATCCTAGTATCTAAAAAGTTACACTTCAAACTAAAATCAATCAAAAGAGATGAAGAAGGTCATTTCATATTCATCACGGGAAAAATCCATCAGGAAGAAGTCTCAATTCTAAACCTCTATTCCCCAAATAGAAAGGCACCAACATTCGTAAAAGAAACATTATTAAAGCTCAAATCACAAATAAGACCTCACACAGTTATAGTGGGAGACTTCAACACCCCCACTTTCACCACTGGACAGGACCACCAGACAGAAACTTAACAAAGAGACAAACCTCAACAGGTACAAAAAAACTGTAATAATCCCCGGTGTCTTATCAGACCACCACGCTTTAAAGTTAGAAATCAAATACAACACAAATTGCAGAAAACTTACCCACTCATAGAAATTGAACAACACACAAATTGCATCATTCCTGGGTCAAGAAAGAAATAAAGAAAGAAATTAAAGACTTCCTAGAAGTCAATGAAAATGAAGACACAACATACCCAAACTTTTGGGACACTTTGAAAACAGTACTAAGAGGAAAGTTCATAGCTCTAAGTACTCATATGAATAAACTAGAGAATAGTCACACCAGAGAGTTGACATCACAGCTGAAAGCTCTAGAACAAATGGAAGCAAATTCACCCCAGAGGGAATAGACGACAGGAAATAATCAAACTGAGGGCAGAAATCAATAAAGTTAAAACAAAGAAAACAATTCAAAGAATCAATGTAACAAAGAGTTGGTTCTTTGAGAAAATCAACAAGATAGACAAACCATTATCCAAAATAACCAAAAGGCAGAGAGAGAACATGTAAATTAACAAAATCAGAAAAGAAAAGGGGGACATAACAACAGACACTGAGGAAATCCAGAGAATCTTCAGATCATACTTTGAGAGCCTGTACTCCACAAAATTTGAAAATTTAAAAGAAATGGACAATTTTCTGGATAGATATCACTTACCAAAATTGAATCAAGAACAGATAAGCAACTTAAACAGACCTATAACCTCTAAGGAAATAGAAGCAGTCATCAAAAGTCTCCCAACCAAAAAAAGCCTGGGGCCAGATCGCTTCAGTGCAGAATTCTACCAGAAATTCAAAGACGAGCTAATGCCAATACTCCTCAAAATGGTACACACAATAGAAGCAGAAGGGACATTGCCAAACTCTTTTTACAAGGCTACAATAACCTTGATACTCAAGCCAAACAAAGACACAACTAAGAAAGAGAACTACAGACCAATATCCATCATGGACATAGATGCAAAAAATCTCAATAAAATACTGGCCAATTGAATCCAAGAACACATCAGAGAAATCATCCACCATGATCAATTAGGCTTCATTCTAGGGATACAAGGATGGTTCAATATATGAATATCCATCAATGTAATCCACCATATAAACAGACTAAGGAAAAGAAAGCACAAGATCATCTCACTAGATGCGGAAAAAGCCTTTGACAAAATCGAACTCCCCTTCATGATAAAGGTCTTGGAGGAATCAGGAATAACAGGAACATACCTCAACATAATAAAAGCAATACACATCAAGCCAACAGCTAACATCAAATTAAATGGAGAGAAACTCAATGCAATTCCTCTAAAATCAGGGACAAGTCAAGGCTGTCCACTCTCTCCATACCTCTTCAATATTGTCCTTGAAGTTCTAGCTAGAGCAATAAGACGATAAAAGGAGATCAAGGGAATAAAAATTGCAAGGGAAGAAGTCAAACTCTCACTATTTGCAGATGGTATGATAGTCTACATAAGTTACCCGAAAAACTCTACCAGGGAACTCCTACAGCTGATAAACACCTTCAGCAAAGTAGTAGCATAAAAGATTAACTCAAAAAGATCTGTAGCCCTACTATATACCAATGACACATAGGTAGAGAAAGAAATCAGAGAAACATCACCGTTTACAATTGCCACAAACAACATAAAATACCTTGGGGATAACAATTATCAAAAAAGTCAAAGACCTGTACCATAAAAATGTTGAGTCTCTAAAGAAAGAAATTTAAAATGATACCAGAAAATGGAAAGATACCAGAAAATGGCAATCTTGCCAAAAGCAATCTATAGATTCAATGGAATCCCCATCAAAATCCCAACACAATTCTTCACAGACCTTGAAAGAACAATTTTCAACTTTATATGGAGAAACAAAAGACCCAGGATAGCCTAAACAACCCTGTACTATAAAGGAACTTCTGGAGGCATCACCATCCCTGACTTCAAGCTCTATTACAGAGCTATAGTCCTGAAAACAGTTTGGTATTGGCACAAAAATAGACAGGTAGACCAATGGAATAGAGTTGAAAACCCTGATATTAACCCACACACCTGATTTTTGACAAATATTCCAAATATATATGCTGGAACAAAGAGAACATCTTCAACAAATGGTGCTGGCATAGCTGGTTGCGGACATGTAGAAGACTACAGATAGAGTCTCGCCTATCGCCATGCACAAAACTTAAGTCAAAATAGATCAAAGACCTCAACATAAATCCAGTCTCACTGAACCTATTAGAAGACAAAGTGGGAAATACCCTTGAAATAATTGGTATAGGAGACTGCTTCCTGAACATTACACCAGTAGCACAGACACTGAGATCAACAATTGATAAATGGGACCTCCTGAAACTGAGAAGCTTCTGTAAGGCAAAGGACACAGTCAGCAAGACAAAATGGCAGCCCACAGACTGGGAAAAGATATTCACCAACCCCACATCTGACAGAGGGCTGATCTCCAAAATGCACAAAGAACTCAAGAAGCTATTCTCAAAAACACCAAACAATCCAATTAAAAAATGGGATACAGAACTAAATAGACAATTCTCAATAGAGGAATCTAAAATGGCTGAAAGACACATAAGAAAGTGTTCAACATCCTTAGCCATCAGGGAAATGCAAGTCAAAACAACTCTGAGATACCATCTTATTCCTGTCAGAATGGCTAAAATTAAAAACACCAATGACAGTTTATTCTGGAGAGGATGTGGAGAAACTTCTCCACTGCTGGTGTGAGTGCCAACTTGTACAGCCACTTTGGAAATCAGTATGGCAACTCCTCAAGAAAATGGGAATGAGTCTACCACAAGATCCAGCAATTCCACTATTAGGTATTATACCCAAAAGAAGCACATTCATACAACATGGACAACTGTTCAATGATGTTCATAGCAGCACTATTGGTAATAGCCAGAAAATGGAAGCAGCTGAGACGCCCCTCAACTGAAGAATGGATAGAGAAAATATGGTACATTTACATAATGGAGTGCTACTCAGCAGAAAAAAAAACAATGGAATCTTGAAATTTGTAGGAAAATGGATGGAACTAGAAGAAACCATTCTGAGTGAGGTAAACCAATCACAAAAAGACAAACATGGTATGTACTCACACATATGTGGATTTTAGACATAGAGTAAAGGATTACCAGCCTACAATCCACAGTGCCAGAGAAACTAGTAAACAAGGAGGACCTTAAGAGAGACATACATGCTCCCCTGAGAAGGGGAAAGGGTCAAGATCCCCTGAGCAAATTGGGAACATGGGTAGAGAGGGGAGGTTGCTAGGAGAATGAGAAGGGGTGAAGAGGATGGGTGAGGAGGATATGAGGGAGCAGAAAGGTTAAGTCAGGGAAAGAATAGAAGATAACAAGAATGGAGATACCATAATATAGGGAGACATTTTAGGTTTACAGAGAAATCAGGCACTAAGGAAATGTCTGGAGATCTACAAAGATGATACCAGCTAACAATCTAAGCAACAGAGGAAAGGCTACCGTAAATGCCCTCCCCTGATAATGAGATTGTTGACTGACTTATATGCCACTCGATTGCCCTCATCCAGTAGCTGGTGGAAGTAGAAGCAGACACCCACAACTAATCACCAACTGAACTGGAATGCAGATGCAGAGAAGGACGAGTGAAGAACAAAGGGGTCCAAACCAGGCTGATGAAACCCACAGAAACAGCTTACCTGAACATCAGGGTACTCTTGCTTCCAGACCAGCATGGGACTGATCCTGAGGCCAAGAACATAGTTTTCAGTGAGGAAACCTCAGAAATCTACGGGACCTCCTGTAGTAGTTCACTACTTATCCGTAGCATAGGTGTGGACTTTGGGAGCCCATTCCACATAGAGGGATACTCCCTGAGCCAAGACACACGGGGGTGGGCCTAGACCCTATTTCAAAGGATACAATAGACACTGATGACCCCCTATGGAATGCCTCACCATCCAGGGGGAGCAGAAAGGATATGTGATAGGAGGGTTTTAGTTGGGGGGGAGTGGTAGGGGAGGTGGGGGGGGATAAGGGAACTGGGATTGTCATGTAAAACAATCTTGTTTCTAATTCAAGTAAAAAAATCTGGGAAAAAAAGCATGAACACCAAAAGCGTTCTATTTCTTCCAACAAGACAACTTCTCTGACTGCTTCTCATAATTATGAATCCAAAAGCTAGGCCATTGTGGTGCAGAATTATTATCCCAGCTTCTGGGAAGTTGAGGCAGAAGGATCATGAGTTAGAGGATAGTCAGTGCTACAATAGTGATTTCAAGGTCAACTTGGACTACACCAAGTTGACCTTCACTCAATCTCATCCATCTCTATTTGGCCTCTAGGTATAGAGTACTTAAACATCCTAGAAGCTTTGATTTCAACTATTTATGTATTTATTCATTTGGTTGGTTTTAAAACAACTTTGTTTTTATTTTAAACTGTGTGTATGTGTGTGTTTGTTTGTGAGAGTCTGTGTGCATACTCACACATGAGTCCAAGTGCCTACAGAGACCACAAGTATTTAGAATCCTCTGGAGCTGAAGTTGAAAGAGGTTGTGGGCTGCCTGACATGGGTGTTTGGGACCAAGTTCAGGTTCTCTGCAAGAGTTTTAAGAATTCTTAACCCCAGACCATCTCTTTAGCCCCAGTTGATTGGTATTTTATTTTGTTTTGTTTTGAGAGAGAGTCTGGCTAAGAAGGTCAGGCTGTCCTTAAACTCACTTTGTAGTCCAGGTTCATCTTGGATTCTGTGTAGGACAGGCTGGCCTCCAGGTTACAGTCTTGTTCCCTCAGTCTCCCAAGTGCTGGGGTTGGAGCTGTGTGCCACCATGCACAGCTTCATGTATACTTAGTGCCATTCACCTACCGCCTGCTAAATGAAAGCAGGGCATAGGAGGGTTACACAGATGCTGCGGAAGACATCTCTGACTTGGCCATGCTGTCTCACCATTGGCAATTCAGAATTCTATTCAGAATTCCTATAAGTCATAGCCACAAGACAAGCATAGCAGGGTATAACTGCTTCAAAAGAAGAGGTAACATTCTGTGGTTGTTGTTGTTGTTGTGTGTGTGTTCTTGTGTTCACCTATGTGAGCATGTGTGTGCTTGTGGAGGCAGAAGATCATCTCAGGTGCATTGTCCACTTCCTTTTTCCAAATGGAGTCTCTCACTGGCCTGGAAATTGCCAACAGGCTAGACTGGCTTGTCAATGAGGCTCAGAGATAATCCTGTCTGGACTTCCCAAGCAGTGGGATTACAAGTAACCACCACCATAACTGATAATTTTTTACGTGGGTGTTGAGAATTGGACTCAGGTACTCATGCTCAAGTGGCCAGTCAGTGCTTTTGCTAGGGAGCCATCTCCTCAGCCTGTTTTTCTTCTTTGCATCACGTGCAGAGGACAGTAGAGGGGTTCTGAGGATAAACGCCTGTGTTCATAGGGCAGACTCAGCAGCCCCCTCTGTCCAGTCGAGGCTTTTTGCCAGCTGGCTGCAGAGAAGAGCCTAGGAAAGCCTCATTAAGCCACACAAAGCCTGCCTAAGAAGCTACAAAGTGGACTGCAGCTGCCTTGCCAGCCTGCTGCAGCTGATTGCCTGTGATTCCCTGGCAGCCTGCGGCCATGCTGCCTGCTGACACAGCCTGTTGTGTTGGAGACCTTATTACTGTAAATCCCATTTCCACATTTTGGAGTCCCTCAGACATTGCAAACATGTCTACCTGTGGCCAGCTTGCCGAGAAAGGTCGCTGTAGCAGCTTCTAGCTGTTGCTGTCACTCACATGTATACAGGTCTTAAGTCCTCAAGGTCAAAGTGTCAGGTCTTCACTTTTGAGGCTTCTTAATCCTAGCCAGACTCAGGTTGGGCTCCCCACACAGAGGCCCACAAGGCTTCTGTGATACTGTGAATATTGTGTCTTCCCAGGGATGCTAATTACAATGATCCGGTGTGATTCTCCTGGAAGCTTTATTATTTAAAGCTCTCTAGTGGAGTTAATGCACAATAGAGCTAAGAAGTGATTCTTATGAAGTGGCAATAGATTCTGGGGAGATGATTCAAATGCTTGCTAGGAAAATGGGAGGATCTGGGTTCAGTCCCCAGAACTCATAAGATTTAGGTGTGATGGCCTGTGCTTGGAATGTCATCCCAGCACTGGGGCATGGAAACAGGAGGATCCCTGGTGACCACTGCAAACCAGTTTAATGTACATGGTAATTTCAAAGTCAGTAAAAGACTTAAAAATCAAACAAACAAAACAGGGTGGTTGGCACTGAGGAAAACTAGCTGGGGTTGATCTTCAGCTTCTACAAACATGCACACAGGCATGTGCATATACACACACATATGTGCTCTTACACACACACACACAGAGAGAGAGAGAGAGAGAGAGAGAGAGAGAGAGAGAGAGAGAGAGAGGAGAGAGAGAGAAGCAGAGACAGTATTTATTGAACAACCATTAATGTTACTATCTCAAAATGCACAGTTTTGAAGGCTTGATTCTCATTGCAGCAGTGCTCAGGGGAGAGAGGTGTAGAGAGCATAGGGCTTGAGTCTCATCAACAGAACCAATGATGGATTTATAACTGAATGGGATACTAGGAAGTGGGACCTGGGTGGAGGATGTAGGTCATTGTGATCCCCCATCTTTCTCTTCTTCTGTCTCATTTCTATACTTTCTGTCTTCCTGTCTTACCCTCTCTTCTCCTTCTCTGGATCTCTTTGTCCTCTCTTTTATTCTCTCTTTCTCTCTTATCTCTCTCTCTCTCTCTCTCTCTCTCTCTCTCTCTCTCCTCTCTCTCTCTCTCTCTCTCCACTCTGCTTTCTTCATCCTCACCTGTTTGCTAGTTGGTTGGGTTTTTGTGAGAAAAGGTTTCATTTAGTACCAGCTATCTTCCAACTTCCAATGTAGTCCAGGATGACCTTGAACTTATCCTCCTGCCTCTATATCTTGAGATTTGGGATTATAGGTTACCATGGTGTCTATTTTTTTTTTTTTTTGAGACAGAGTCTTACTACAGCCAGGCTGGTCTTGAACTCATGACACATCAGCATCCATTTCCTGAGTGCTATGAGAATAGGCCTGTGCCACCTGTTGTGTGTGATACATTCCTGGAGAGATGTGAACAAATTTCTACTCATAGCAGATAGTGAATCAGAGAACAACCAAAGTAAAGTTACCAGACTGTCCAGCTTGGTGAACCAACAAGTTTTTTGGAGTTTCTTATAAGAATGTGGGAGAGGGGATACTTAGTGGAGCAGAAATGACAGCTGCGTCACCAGAAGTCCACTTCTGCATGGTGAGAGCTCACAAAATCTGGGAACCTAGAACCCACTGCACAACTTACAGGCTGAGTGATAAGTGTTTCCTCTTGTTAGCTCAGTTGGTCTGAGCCTCTTCTAGACAGCTTGGCTTGCCTGAGAGCATCTTTCATCAGTCCTTACTTCTTACATAAGCTATGGAGGGAGGGGCCCAGTGTAACTGATTAATTTCAGGACTTCCTAAAGCTTCTGAGTTTTTTGGTTTTTTTTTTTTTTAACAAGTTTCCCTACAGGATGGAATGCTTTTCTGCTCCTCCTCCCACCCCTGCTTAGCATATCTTGCATCTTTAGAGAGCTTCTGCCCAAGATAGAATGTTTAGTTTTGGAGGAAACTGCCACACACCACCACCAACAGCTTTCTTATTCACCATTAGGAAGAACCTTACCACTATAGGACAGCAGCTGACACACAGTTACTCCCAGATGTCTGTGGAAGATGAGAATGAACAGCTAGAACCTGCTGTCAATTACTTTGTTGCTGTTTTCAGATGAAGACACAAAAGCCCAGTGCAGTGAGTGACTTGGGTATGGACTTATCGCAAGTGAGTGATCTGAGACCAGGAAGGGGATTCTTCCAACCCTCAGCCTCTGCTTTTCTCTGACACTTCCTTCCCTGCTGCATACACACAACTCACTTGGGAACAGGAAGTTAAATCCAAGGTCTAGAGAGATGCCTCATTGGTTAGGAATGCTTGCTGTTCTTGCCTGTGATCTGAGTTTGGTTCCTACCACCCATGAGGTGGTTCACACCTGCCTGTAACAACAGCTCTAGGGTTTGTGACACCCTTCATCGAGCCTCCCTAGGCACTGCATATATGTCCACACATACACATGTAAATAATTTTTTTAAAGGGAGTTCAATCTGAAGGGAAATGAGAGTTTCTGTAACATGGAATGCTCAATAATACAGGACAGCACACAAAAGAAAAACACACACACACACACACACACACACACACACACACACAATAAAAGGCAAGGGAAATTATAAACAAAATACTTGATCTGAATAATAATGAATAAAACCCCACATTTCTTCTTATTGTTTATCTAATTTTGAATTTTAATGAATAGCAGGGATGGTAATTACTCAATTCCTATGTTTATAGAAAACCAACACAGGAAAGCTCGCAGCTCAATGCTTCTGAGGTGTCAGGCTCTCTTAAATACTCAGTTTTGCAATTAGAAAGGGAGCCATTCATTAACATTTTTAAGCTGGATTAAATAAAGAATATGGTTGTTATTTATTCATTAAAAATTTAAAAAGTGGAAATTACCAGCACATTTTTTTTTGGATGTTACCCACATCGTTTAATTAGCTGTGAGTCAAAATGTTCCTAAGAAGCCTTTATCTACATACCTAGAAACAAAGTGACTTATTAGCAGGTGGAATGATTTCACTTGGTTAGCAATTAAATTCATCTTCCTTGTATACGGAATGCTTGTTCCCAGATTCCTAGTGTCTGAGGAAGAATCCTGGCTTTCTATATAGACAGAACTGCACTTGAATTTTTTTCCTCTGAGTGTCCTTCAGTAATTGCCACAAACATTCGGAATTAACTTCTTTTATCCATAAAATGGGATCACAATCCTATGTAATGAGGAACTGGGAGAAATAGATGAGAGATAAAAATAGAACCCTGGGCTTTATGCATGCCAGTCAAACACTCAGAACTGAGTCACATTCCTAGTCCTCTTTGTATGTTTTTGAGACACAGTCTCACTAGGTAGCCCAGGCTGGCTTTGAACTAATGATTCTCCAGCCACTTGCTTCTGAGTGTTTGGGATGACAGGCATGTGCCAACACACCTAGCTTTTGCCCAACAGAGTAGACCTGGCCACTTGTCCTCAATGCACCAGTTGAGGAGATGAATCATGCTACAAAGTAAAGAAAAGAGTTTTGATCCATGTGCAGATTGGGAGAAAGAACAGGGAAAGGGGGCCAGTGACCATGTCCATTTTCCAGGCACTGAGATAGGCTTGCATTTAAATAGAGGAAGAATTTGATCAGAGACAAGAGGCATGTGTGGTTAAGCAGTCTTGGTCAAGTTGTGGTCTGGTTGGTCATTGCCTTGCTCTGGTTTCACAATGTGGCCCAAAGAATTCTTGTTGCTTAACTTGACAAGCTTTCTGTCCTAGGATGATTGTTCTTGCTTGAAGTGTCATTTCATCATAGTGTGATCTGCCTGGGTTCCTGCTACCCATGATGACTAAAATTTATGAAAATGACTAGGGGGCTTCAGGCATCTTTGAGAGGCCCTGAAGGAGATATGGTAAATACCAACAATAAGATGCCTTAGTGATTCACCTCTATGCCTCCATCTTTGAAGGGGGAGGAGACATACCGGGTCTCACTGGTTTTTAGCCAGATACTCCCTGAATGATTTAGCATGCACACATGCAGACAGAGGTAAACAAGTTACTAAAAACAAAGGATACAGAAGCAAACATGGTGTTACCAACCTAGACCTCATAGCCTGTACCTCCAAAAGCCAGATTTGGCCATCTGTCTTAGAAAAGTCAATAAAACAGCCAAATTAATAAAAAAAAAAAAAAAAAACAGGAAAAGGAGGTTTATTTAAGGTGGCCATACTGAAAAAGAGATAAAGAGATCCAGGGTCCCTTTCTAGTCCATCTTCAGGGCCCTGAAATGATATTACAGTTTATGTATTACAGTTTAACTAAAGCAGTTCCAGATCAAGGTTCCTGAGTCAAGGTGTGGCCCTGCCCACAACTCACTCACCATTTTCTGGTCTCCAGTCTTTTCCTGCAAGGGAGTCTGACAAGTGATTAGAGTTGTGTAAAATCCCTTTTCAAGAGATAAGTTCCCCCTCTAGATGAGGACAGGCTTCAGGCTCTTCCTTCCATAGGCCTGATTTCTCTGGGGGTAGGGGTGGGGTTCAGTTTCTTGGTGTCCATTGTTTCAGTGATCTTATAGATTGTGAGACACAAGCAACTCTTCAGAATATCTTCATTTCTGCCATGCCAGTTACAGTGTCAGACTTTTCTCCTAGTTTTGGCTATCTTGTGGACACAAGCATGAAGTCAATACTTTAAAAAAAAAGCAACTCCTAAGTGCCTATTGTGTTACTAGCTCCCTGTGGTATGTATTTGTTAATTCTTTTATTGCTATGACTAAATAGCAGATAAGAAGATGTTTAAGGGAAGAGGAAGCTTTATGCCTCACAGTTCGTGGTTACAGTCCACTGTGATAGAGAAGGCATGGCAGCAGGAGAACGAGGCATCTGGCCACATTACAGTCAGGAATCAGAGAGAGATGGATGCTGGTGTTCAGCTCACCTCTTCCTATTGCTTCAGGCTGGAACCTCAGTCCTTAAGATAGCTCTGATCACATCCAGGGTGAATCTTCCATCATCAGTTCTCAAAGGCAAGCCTAGAATTGTGTCTCCTAGTTGATTCTAAAGCCAGTTAGGTTGGCAATGAAGATGAACATGGCCCTTCTAGTGGTTTCTAGACATAGGGGCTGATTCTACCGAGTAGAAAGATCTCAGTCTAATCTCTTGGCTAATCAAGTGTTTGTAGAATATATAGCCTGGTGGTCCCATGATATCAAACATGTCTTTTATTCTGATAGTTTGGAATCTGGAGTTTTGCTGTTGGCAAAGATTGCCATTCCCAGAGTTAGTCAATTCTTGTAAATGGTTAATAAATTTACTGTGAACTTACATGTCCCACTTAAATAGACAAAAGTACATGTTTATTTATAGAAGAGGTAAGTATGTACAGGCCAAATTGTATTGGATTCCTTAAATTTATATATTGAAGTCCTAACCCCAGTTCCTCAAAACAAAACTGCATTTGAGGCAGGGATCTTCTGTGACTTTCCTCAGTGAGATAGGAACAAACATCTTAATTGAGACAGGGCACCAATGAAACACTTCCACACACTTGTGAACCATGTGTTTATTACACAGGTGTGAGTGAGGAACTCCTCATTATGGGAGCATGGATAACATTACGATAGAACCTACCCCAGCATGAGAAACACAAATCTGCATTACTGGATTGCTTTACAGGACCTGCAGACAGATGGGATGCTTAGAGATTCTCCTTTTCCAGGAGATTGTTACTGATTACATATCCTTGGAGTAGGGCCTTAGGAATCTTGTAAATTTGTGGAACTTCCTGAGCCTTGTGAGTTTTACTCACTTTGTGAGCTTTGTAGATTGTATTTATTTCCCAAGTCTTAATGAGCTTCCCTCCAGAAAGCAATGTTTCAATTCAGAGGAAATAGTTTCACGGCAGTCTTTAGGAATTTACTATGCTAAAATTGAGACATTTAGTTGGGCTATACCCAATGTAATGGCTGTCTTTATACAAAATGTGCTTAGGAAACAGACACATTCAGAAAATGTGTGTAGACTCATCAACACCATAGTGAAGGAGTGAGCCTTCATATGAAACTAACTGTTCACATGTCCATCTTACTCTTCCAGGCTCCAGACCTTGGTGCAAAATGAGCTTCTGTCATTAAGCCACTCTACAGCTGGCACTTTGCCCTTCTCCCCCATCATCAGGATTTATCTTAGAAAAAGGACCAAAGGTCTCTATAACACCATAAAATGGAAATGACTTTTATTTTCTCACTCAGACTTCCAAGGGACCTTGCTTGGGGTTCCCAAATTAGATGCCAGTAGCAGTGACAACTGAAGTTGCCGCATCAAAAGTGGGATTGAATAGTATGTGTTTGAGCAGTAATCTACAGAAACTCTTATCTCTTCCAAGGGTGCACCTCACCTCCCTTCCCCATAATACTGGCCTCATCAAAAGTGCTTTTGAAGTGTAGAATCCTGAATCATCCAAAACTCCAAGACTTTAATCGACCCTATCATGCTGTTGCTAGGTTGGCTGATCAAGGAGAGTTAAAAGGTTTAGTGGGAACTTTTTAAAGGCTCATGCAAATAAGGATGTCTGACTTGCAAGGTTCTGGGATTCTTTCAGGTGCAACATTTGGCTCATATCCTTCTCCTTTCTGAAGACTGCAAAGTTATTGATGTGGAAAACTCTGCATATGATCCTGATTGGACTGGTTAAATCTAGATGTATGGGGATATGCAGAGAGCATATCAGTTAGTTTTCTTATTTCTATGAGCAAGTGTCTGGTAAAAGCAACTCAGGGAAAGGGATGGGGCTGTTTTGGCTCACAATTTGAAGGTACAGTCTGTTCTTATAATCTTTGTCAACTTGAAACAATTTAGAAGAAACCAAATTGAGGAATTCTCTACATCAGATTGGCTTGTAGGCATGTATCTAGGGGGTTTATTGATTGTTAATTTATGTAAGAAGGTCTAGCCAATAGTAGATGGCACCATTCTCTGGCCAGGTGGTACTCAACTACCTAAGAAAATTACATAAGCATGGACCTGTAAGAAAGCCAGCAAATAATATTCCTTCATACTTGAGTTTTTGCTCTCACTTCCCTTGATGATTGACTACAACCTGTAAGGTGAAATAAACCCTTTCCTCTCACCAGTTGCTTATGGTCAGAGAGTTCTTATCACAGCAACAGGAAGAAAACTAGAACACAGTTCCTCTTGGTGGGGGAATGTATGGTGATAGGAGTGGAGACAGCAGATCATATCCCATTCACAATCAGGAAGCAGAGAGAGATGAATGAACACTGCTCAGCTTGCTTTCTTCTTATTCTGGATGTTGCTGAAACAGGAGTTATATTGATGGACAGCAATTTGCAATTTGCAGCTATCCTCCTGATTCTGACCCCTTACAGCACTGTCCTTATAGGGATATGTGTAGCCATGTCTGGCTTTTGACGTGAGTGCTGGAGATACAAATTCAAGTTGTTGTTTTTGCACAGCAAACATTGTCACTGACTGAACCATCTCCTTGGGCCAGTATATTTCCTTTTAAACCATAAATTCTCAGTTTTTGGAGCAATGCTGTGTGCATCCATTTATACATATATAGTGTTTCTGCTTAAACTTTTGCCCACCCTAGTCCACCCCCTGCAGTAATTATTATGTGTGTTCTAATGGTGATTTTTTTCTGTTTTCTTCATTTTTTCTACATTTGTTACATACTATTTTTGCAGTGAAGACTTATCTCTCGCTTTCCATTGATTTGCTTGTCTTATTGTGAATTTAGATCATTATATATACATGAATAAATATTTCATACTTTTGCTTTTAATTCAATCCAACTTTGGCCATTGAGTACCTTCAAAATCAGGCTTGGTGTCATTACTATATCATCTATCTTGTGTTTACTTTAATTTATTTATAAAGATAAGTCATTTTGATTTGTTTTTAGAGCTTTCCTACTTTCTGGAACCAGAAGATACTCTGCACCTTGCATTACGCCCATCACAGCTTATACTAGGAGGCAAGTACTCTATGGCTGAGCCACATCTCAGTCCCTTCCTGGAGGATTCTCGGTGTTCTACCACTGAGCTATGTGATTATAGTTATAGATCACTTGAGTTTGTGTGTTAGGCCAGTGCTCTACCACAGAGATATTGCCTCCAGCTCCTGTCTGGGTAATTCTAAGTAAGTGCTCTACAATTGAGTTACACTGCCATCCTCTAACTGGGGGATGCTTGGCAAAGGCTTTAGCTCGGAGACACATCCCCAGCCTCTTACTAGTAGATTATAGGCAAGTGAGCTACTATGGAGTGATGCCCCTTGCCCTCCAGTCCTTCAGTAAAAATTTCTAGGCAAAAGCTGTACCACCTATCTTATCTTCATCCCTCTACTTACTAGTTACATTGAGTCAGACTCTTACCAAGTTGGACATGCTGGTCTTGAGCTCACTCTGTCCCCCTTAGCAGAAACCTCAAACAAACAAAAATGTTGCAAAAAGTAGGAAGCAATTTATGCTATGGAAGATAAATTGTGGGTTCATGTTCTTTATGAGCTTTCTATCCATTTTCCTGACCATATCCACTTCCTCCCATATGGAAAGAGTGATATCACAACATTAAGAAGTAATTAGTGGACATTTAGTACGTGGTAAGCCTAGATGCACCAAGATTATGTCAGCTAGTGCCACTTCCTGCATTCAAGAGATTCTCTGGCCAAGGAGGAGGTGATTTTAGCAACTGTTCTCCAAATACATGACATTTAATGCTCAGCAATAAAAAGCACATCAAACGTTTATAGTTAAATCCTTCTCTGCCCATAGAGAAAGTCAAGTTGATTTTAGATTCTGTGCCTTGAGACAATGCCTTGGCACATGCAATAGGCTCAATGGTTGTCTCCCAAAGATGTCTACAGCCTCAGTCTCTTAACTTATAAATGCATGGCCTTACTTAGCCAGAGGGGTTTTGAACATGTCATTAAGTTAAGGATCTTAAGATTGGTAGATTACTCTAGATATTCTTGGTGGGTTCAATGGCATCACACAAAGATGTGTAAGAATCAGAGAGACAATAAGGGGATGAAACTACGATTTGGGACCACTAAAGAATGTGGGCAAGGCTATGCCCACTAAGGATGCTGGGTAAGGCTATTTATTCTCTCTTGTAGCTTCCAAAAATATGAAGCAGTATTGTTCCATTTAACTTTACCAACCTTTGTTCCTTCTCCCCTCTGTCCATTCCTCCCTCTTGCCTCCTTTTTTCATTCTACTTTCCTTTCTTTCTTTTATATTTACTTTCTTCCTATCTTCCTTCAATATACTATTGATCAATGACTCCCAGACCCTCACTAGACAATTTGACCAGCTTTCTACCATTGAGCTGTGTCCCATGTCCTTAGTGATGGATTCTAATTAAGTAATCTACAACTGAACCACCTCATTCCATCCCTGGTGGATGCTAGGGAAAGCTCTACCACTAAACCATACATTCAGCACATCACCAGGGTTTGGCAAATAATCTACTTCTGAACCATACCCATAGTTGCCCCTATCCCCATTGAGGGATTCTAGGCAGGTGCTCTACCATTCAATCATTCCCCAGGCCTCTTTATTGTTAGAGATATTATCTCAATAAATTGTTCAGGATGACTTTGAACTCAATCTTTAGCTCAGGCAGGTCTTTAGCTGTCAGTCATACTGCCTTAGTATCTCAAGTGTCTGACATACCAGGCCTGAGCTCTCAAGCCTGACTTTTCATACATCCAAATGGAAAGGTAATGTGATAATTGATTTTGTGTTGTTTTCAGTTCCTAATTTGTGACAATGTTTTATAACAGCAATATAAAATGATATAGCATGTTCATTCCATGCTTGCTAGTAACTATAATTCATCAGTCTCCTACTACTAAATGCAAATCATCAGGCAGATTTATAATTGTGATTTTATGTGACAGGGGACAATGGCTTTAAGGTGTACATGGAAGTATTTGGTCAGACTGTTCCTAGGATGTGTCTATTCATCAAATAGGGAGTTAATGACAGATCAAAGTGACAATTCTACCAAATTCCATCGTGGTGGACCTGTGAGTTTACTGGAGAGGGATTTTGAGAATCTTGTCACCTCTGGGAACTTCCTAAGGCTTGTGAACTGCTTTTTTCCTGAATCTTTGAACCTCTCTCCTCTGTCCTGGAGGCAAAAATTCAGAAAAAAATAAACAAAATTATTATTCAATTGGAAGACAGCCCATTGTATAATGCCATTCCATGGAAATTTTCAAAATGTATCTTGGGCTATACAAAGAAGAACACTGATGTATTTTGAAAGCAGAAAGCTTTGTTTCTAAAAACTTGCCCCTTGTAGCACACACAGGGCCTGTACTTATGCCCCACCAAAAAGAGAAACATAAAATTGAAAGTAGCTAAAATTATATAAGTCTTCAGAGAAAGCTTCCTTTAGTCCCAGGATCAAACTTCCATTCAACTCTGATAGATAGTGTAAAGAGAAAGAGGGTTTTCATCACCCTTGTATTGTTGTGAACAGACTTCTAAGAAATGGTGAGTTGCCTCATAAGATACCTACTGCCTATTATTCTTGTGTCTTCATTTTGTTAGTGGTCTGTGTTATTAATTGACATATATAAATTCAGGAGCTGATGAGATGGCTCAGAAGGTAAAAGCTTGGTGACCTGAGTTTAAACCCAGGTACTCACATGAAAAGCTGAACATGGTAATACACATCTATAATTCCATTACTTCTGTGATGAGAATGGAGGCAGACTCAGGAGAATTAAACAGAAGTTTGTAGGCCAGTTAGTGTGGAGTGCAGAATAGCATAAATGATGAGAGAAATCCTGCCTTCAAAAACAAGGTGGAACAAGGATTCTTGCAAGTTGCCCTCTGACTATGGTATGTGCATACCCCCAACACAACAGAGAGAGAGGAAATAATAGTGAGTAAAATTTTTAATTAAATAAGCTCACTTAAAGTTTCCAGCTTATTTCATTAGAAGAAATTGTGGCATTTTTCATGAGGAATTCCTTTTGCTTACAATGAATATACAGGCAAGGAATGCTTTGTGGAATGTAGGTAGTATCTCTGCCTTGGTTTGGTCTTCACATTATGGAATGATTCCTGCCTTTAAAAATATTGTGGGTGAGTGTACAGTAGCTTTCTACTAATTTAAACATTTCCCTCCAAGAAGTAGGAAGAGGCTCCTGAGACTCAGGAAGTAAACCAACTTCCCAAGTCTGGAAAGCTGAAACTTGCAAGAACCATGAGGGCCCCTCCTTAGGGTTATAGAAGCCGATAGATAGATAGATAGATAGATAGATAGATAGATAGATAGATAGATAGACAAGCAAATGAATAAATGAATCTACAAATGAAGGAAACTCTGCCCAGATGAGCTGCCAAGAAATTCTCAGGCCCACTGAACTGCTTTCAAGCTGTGCAGAGAGCTCCAGGCTGAGAACCTCTGATAGTGAGTGGCCGGCCATCTGTGTTAAGGAAGACTTTACGGCAATACAGCTGCCATTGAGTCACCCATACTCATATGACTAACACTAATAAAAATCCATTGGTTCACCAACTTTGACTCTGGTGCAATTGTTATTTTGGTCTGCCATGGGCTCCCTAGCCAGAGTAAGTAGAAGTGTGTGTGTGTGTGTGTGTGTGTGTGTGTGTGTGTGTGTGTGTGTGTGGTGTTTCCCCAGGAAAAGTTTCACACACAAGCTGTTCACCATTGAGAGTCATATAATTAGTTTGGTATGCCTCCACAGTGTGCCTGTCTCCCAGGTGGGCACTCTTTGCTTATTTCAAATACAGAGTATAATTATCTTTAATTCCCTTTTGTCCACCAAGAGATCAAGCAAGAATACTCCTAAAGAAATGAGAATAAAAGAAGCAATTGAGCAATGCTTCTCTGGCTGGAATAAAGCGTTTTCAGGTTGTGTTCTACTTCTTAAAATGATAGGAAATTGTAGTAAGTCTCTCCATATGAGATCGAGTCCATCTTTTCTGGGTCATTTTGAAGAGGACTCACACTAAGAACTGCTTTCAAAATAGCCAAGTGCTTGTCTATTTTGGTTTGAGGTGCAGTAAATTGGAAAATGTTTTGGTTCTTCAAAATGTCACCAAGTCAAAAGTAAAATGCATCTATTTTGCATTCAGTGGATTTAATTTTTATTTCTTTCCTATTTAGTGAATGAGGAAACCCACATTTATTAACTATTTGTCAAGTGTGTCTGAGCTGGGGAGATGGCTCAGTTGATATAGTGCCTGCTATATAAGCAAGAGAATCTGAGTTTGATCCCCAGAGCTCACATAAATACAGGCGTGGTGACATATGTTTGTAATCCTTGCATGGGCAAGGTACAGAAAGTAGGATACCTAGGGGCTTGCTGGCTACCCTGGCCAAATTTGTGAACCCCAGATGAACAAAAACAATGTTTCAAAAAGCTAAGTGGACAGCCCCTAAAGAACACCTGGTGTTGACCTTTGGCCTCCATGGTCATTCGCATCTGCATACACATGAACACACAGTTAATAAAATAAAATCAAACAAGTGTTTCATTGTCAGTGTTGGTGGCTTACATATTTCATGTCATTTCATCTTCACAAGTTAGACAACCTTCTCCTTCCTTCTCTCTTTATGTGACTCTCCATAAAAGCTGCAGGTCTGACTCTCTAGGCACAATGTTCAGGCGGCCTGATGGGTCAGAGAGTCTCCTCCATGCAGCTCAACTGATCAGCAACTCCTCCCCCAGCAGTTGCTCACTGCTTCAGTGACACTGGGAAGGAATCTTATGAACCTTGTCAGTTTCAAGAAATTCCTGAGACTTGTGTATTTTGAACTTCCTGAGTCTCCCTCCCCGAAGGAAAGTGTGTCAATTTTGAGGAAATTGCTGTATAGGGATTAACTTTGTTTATGAAACTTGTAGAGTTCATCAAGATCACCAGTGCTTAAGGTCAGTTATGTTGAGCTATGGGATGTGAAAGACAACACTGCATTTTAGAGGTAACTCTTGATGCAACCACTCGTCACGTCTCTGACTTCAGCCATTCACACAATTTTTCTCCACTATTTAACAAGTGAAGACAGCAATGCCTAACTTAGCATCGCCAAATTGTGTTTACATGTGTGCAGACGCATGTGTGCCTCCACACAAGCATGTGTAAGTATCAAGCCACAGTTGGTGTCACACAAATTATAACTACTATTATGCAATCAGCAAGCAATTACAGATTCCTTAGTTTTCAACTCCTGGGCCAGGCACCGCAACTGTGTTCTGCAATGGCTGCCATTCATAATTGTGTCTTCCTAACTAATGAGTCTTCTACTGCAACCATCATGGTTAGCATTCATTGTCAAGTTGACTAGATTTAGAATCATATAAGAGACATATGATTGGTATGTTTCTAAGTGTGCTTTCAGGGAGGTGCAGCTAAGAAGGGGGAGTTAACTGGAGTTGTGGCTGCCACCATCCTATGGGATGGTGTTCTTCCTGGGCTGAATAAAAAGGAGAAAGTGAGATGAGGACCAGAATTCATCTCTTTTTGCTCTTTGACTGTAGCTGTATTGTGGCCACTGCCTCACGCTTCCACCACCAGGCCTTTCCCACTATGATGGACAACAAACCATAGTAAACCCTTCCTCTCTTATATTGCTCTAGTCATTGTGGATGATAGTGTCCCTGAGCTCGTGGTTCTGGGTGCTATAAGAAAGCATGGTGAGAAAGCCATGAGGAGCAAACTAGCAAGCATTCCTTCATTGCTTCTGAATCAGCTGTTGCTATCCTGAGTCCTTGGATGATGGTCTTACAACTAGTTGTAAGATGAAATAAACCATTCCCTCCCCAAGTTTTGATTTTAGTCTTGGTGTTGCATTACAGACAACTAAGACACTGTACTTGCAGAGGACCTGAGATGATTGGCTCTCAGCACCCATATTGGGCAACATACACCATCTGTAATTCCAACTCCAAGGGATCCAATGACCTCTTCAAGCTTCTGCAAGTGCCTACTTACAAATAGCACACTTTCAACACACACACATAAAATAAAATAAAAGGCATTTTAGGGATCATTGTCAGCCCAAGTGGCATAGCTTTCTTACATATACATATACATATACATGCACAAATACATATACACATATACATCATATACATATACACACACGTATATATACATATATACACACATGGATAAACATCATATATATGTCACATATATAGACATAGCATAAATTTTAAGTAAATAAATAATAAGTTTCCTTGAGGCTTTATCAGACAACCTTGGTGTTATTTGTCCCTAGTCCTTCCTCCTTCCAGTACCAGACACAAAATACTTCCTTTCAAACAGTTGGTCTGAGTAAGTAGCCGAATTGACTCCCCAAACAAGATAGCTATTGTTCTTGATTGCCTCTCAGAGGTTGAAGATAAACATATATTGCTGATGATTCAATCTGAGAGTCTCCTTCCTGAGATCTAGCTTCTATGGTATCAGAAAGCACTGCAATCTGCCAAAGGAGAGAGGCAATTAGTAGTCCTACCCATCTTCAACACTCATGAGTCCCAATAATGAACAATATGGCAAGATACCATAAAGGTGCAATAAAAGTAACCAACAACTGCCCAGTTGAACTTGAAATCTATTCCACAGGAGGGAAGTCATGCCTGGTACTAGAAATCTAGCCAATGTTCTGAAGTTAGTGAGGTCATGTATCTTAGAAAGTAACCCAGTAAGGCCACTTTGCTAGACCAGCATAATTTCTAAACTTACCATTATATTCACAGATAAGTGTAGCTGTCACTGCCCCCATAAAAGAAGCTTCTTTCTACAGCAAATGGAGATAATTACAGAAAACCACAACTAGACCCAATGCAGAAATCAACAGGTTGTGGGAAGCCCAGCCCCAACATATACATCTACATCATATCTCTTGCATCCATGACTCCAGAAATATCACAAGAAAGAGCTAAGAGTCAGAATACTAGGAAGACTGCTGAGAAACAGGCTCTCCTAGAAATGGCTGCATAAACAAGATTAGAACAAAGAAGGGGTAAATTTCATAGGGTCACACCCCTAGACAAAGAACTACAAGCAACTAATGACTCCTGGGAGAAAAATTAACCTCTCCCAGGAATGAATTCTCTAATTGATTATCAAATCCAAAGTGCTCATCCCTGAAACTACACACACACACACACACACACACACACACACAAACAAACAAAAAGATTCAGCGAGTTGTATTTATGTATTTGTACATACTTACAAATACAAGTAAATGTTTCTAATAATAATAATGAAAGAAAAGAGGCTATCAATTTGGGAAGGGGAGGACATGGGAGGGGACTTGGTAGGAAATGGAGGGAGAAAGGGAATGGGTAAGTGATGTAACTATATTTCAATTTTAAATATATGAACATTTTTAAAAACGAAAAACTAATACATAAATACATGAATGTAGACGACCTATTCACTCTTCCCTTATCCACTGTAGAGCACATCGCTGTGAAAAAGAAAAAGCTAATAAATACTTTCTCAGGCTTTGAACAGTGATCATGGGGTTGAAAAAACATCAGCTCTAATGACTGAATAGTGACTTCTTTTGAAACTCAGGTGCATTTGGAGTTTGTGCTTTCAGTTTGAAAAATGCAGTGAGGAGCGTAAAGAGGCAGAATTCATTTCTATATACTATATCCATAGGAGTGTTTTCAGACAGCCTGAAAAGATTGAGTACTGTATGATTCTTTTTAATTTTGTTCTCTTCTACTCATTTGACAAGATGGGTTTCCTCAACAGCTAAATAGACAAACACAGAAAGTGGAAGGAAAATATGTTGCTACTCTTTTCATGAATTGGATAAACAATATTTATTATTATTATTTTTTTTTTTTTGGTTTTTCAAGACATGGTTTCTCTGTTTTGGAAGCTATTGTTCTGGAATTAGCTCTTGTAGACCAGGCTGGTCTTGAACTCAAGAGATCCTCTGCCTCTGCCTCCTGAGTGCTGGGATTAAAGGCATGCACCACCAATGCTCGACATATTTATTATTTTTTAAAGATTCCTTTTATTGTAAACTATGTGCATATATGTATACCCACGTGAGTGCAGTGCCCATGGAAGCCAGAAGAGGGTTTAGATTTCCTAGGCCTGTACTTTTAGGCAGCTATGAGCCACCGTGTGGGTGCTAGAAATTGAAACTCGGACCTCTGCAAGAGCAGCAAGGGCTCTTAACCCCTAAGTCATTTCTCCAGCCACACATCATTTATTCACAGAAGCATGACCCAAAAGAAAAATTACTGTTCTGTCATTAAAATACAAGGTTTCTTTATTCCTCTTTGTGTGTGAACATGTTTATGTAGCTGTATGTGCTGAGGTGGGGTACATGGTAGTGTGTGTGTGTGTGTGTGTGTGTGTGTGTGTGTGTGTGTGTGTGTGTGTGTGTGTGTGTGTGTTTGCTTGCATGTGGGGCCAAAGTTCAATGTTGAGTGTCAGCCTTAACCACTTTCCATCATTTTTTTTTTCAGATAGGATCTCTCACTGAAACTAGAGGTCATTGACTGGCTAAACTGGCTGGCCAGCAAGCCCCATGAACCCAGAGATCTTCCTATCTCTGTTTATTTGAGGCTAGGATGAGAGGCATAAGCTATTATGCCTGGTTTGTATATATCTATTTTTTTAATGTGCCTGCTGGGGATCTGAACCTGGGTCTTCAGATGGAATGTGTTGAATAGTTGGAGGTTCTTGGGTTTTGGAGGATGCTCCTGGAAGAGACTAATTTCTATGTTGTTAGTTGTGATTTGACTAATTTGTTACAACGCATGGTCCATCATTGCATATAGCACCCTCACAAGAGGCATGATTAGCATCTTTTAGTGGCAGCTCACATGCAAAAATGTCCCAGGGAAAAGCTGTTGCTCTCAGCTTACCTACCTTCTTCACTCCCTGCTGGTGAGAGAGCACATCTACCCTGATGCTGCTCCTACTGTTGCTACCATCCTTCACTGACACCAAGACCTACCTGCTTTGGCCTTCTGATGCTCAATGAAGGATAGTGTCTCTCCAGGAATTCTCGGGCCTTCATTACCTAATTGGGAAAGTTGAGGCATCCAGTCTCATGCATCAAGCAGCTACTGTTTTCTCACCCTCTCCAGTGTGCAGTCCCAGCCCACATTGTGTAAGCCAGACTATTAAATCCCCTTTTATTCTATCTGTTCTGAGGCATGGATGCATACACAGGACCATACCCTACCAAAGTACCTCACACAATCTGATAGGTCATCTTTCATCTCCAACATCCCTGCTCAGGGCCAATACCACCTCTTTCGCCTGTTTCTACACAAGCAATGCCAATGCATGCACTTATTTCTTTAACTGGTACAGTTTCAATGGAGAGTTTAGATTTGCGGTGGCCACAGCAGGGAGCTTTTTATAGGGACACGGTTACTGATGTGAAAGGTATCTTTGAACAAATAAATAATGAAGAAATCCTCTGAGGGAAATAATTCATCTTATTTGTCTAAAACAGTGATGATTTTGCTTAACCCCATAGTCACCCCCTCCTTCAACTCATTGCTTGGAAAATAATAATTGCTGACTTTTTAATTGTTTGGGCTGATAAAACTGTCAAGCGAGCACAAGCTATATCAAAACCAGCTGCATGTCATTTTCCTTTGTGTGTATATATGTCAAAATCTGTTTTTCTACATCTAAACTTTCTGTCTTCTCTTTGTAAAGAAAACATAATTAGCCCCTTTTCAAGGATAATTTCATATTTGCCTGCATCCAGTTGCCTCAACTCTTTTGGCTGTTCCTTTTGTTTTATTTCATCCCTTGAAGGAAACAAAGGTTAAAGAGTTTTTAGTAAAGCAATTGTTCAGTTGTTATGTTCAAACAATGACTTATTAATCTATGTTTTTTAGATACCAAAAAGTAAATGTGTGCGTGCATGTGTGCACGCAGTACACGCATGCCTGTGCCATGTGTTTGTAATTGCCTGCATAATCCAGAAGAGGGAGTGGGATCCCAGGAGATGGGTTACAGTTGGTTGAACACTGTCTGACATGGGTACTTGGGATCAATCAAAAGTCTTCTAGAAGACTGTCAAATGGTCTTAACCACTGAGCCATCTCTTTGGACCCTGAAAGGTATACTTATGTAACTATCTGTACTACTTACTTCTTGTGCCATTGTGGTAGAATATTTGATTACAACATCTTAAGGAAGCGTGTTGATCTACTTTGCTTCTCTGTTGCTGAGATAACACACTGACCAAAAACAATATGGAGGAGGAAAGGGCTTACTTTGTTTTACAGGTTCAAGTCCATCAATAACCAAAGTCAAGGCAGAGACCTGGAGCAGAAACTATGGAGGAGCACTCTTTACTGGCTCATTCTTACACTGTCCAGACCCACTAGCCTAGGGTTGGTACTGCCCACATTGAACCAGGGCCTCCACATCAATTAGCAACAAAGAAAAATGCCTTGCAGACATATCCACAGGCTGATCTGATGGAAGTAATTCTTCAGTTGAGGTTTCCTCTTCCCAGTTGACTCTTGGATTAGTCAACTTGACAACTGAAGCTGACTGTGACAGGCAGATTGATTTGGGTTCACAGAGTTCCATATGGTGGCTCTTTGCATAAGCCACCAGGAGAATGTGGCACTCCTAGGTGGTTTTATTTTATCAGGGCCTCCAGCCCATGAGGTAGTTCTAACCACTTTAGGTGTGTGTCTTCCTCTCTGGTAATGCCTTCACAAATACAGCAAGAGGTGTGCCTTGCCAATCTTCTAGGTGATTATTAATCTAGCAGTGTTGGCAATGAAGGGAAATCCTAATGCAGAATTAGTTAATATCAGAGACTGAGGAGGGGGAGACTCACCCTAATAATGGTCAGCACTTTCCTATAGGGTACCTGTCAGGACCAAGGCATGAAGAAGTCCAAAGAAGAGACTGTGATGCCTGCCTCCTTTCTCTTCTTCCTGGCTGTGTCTATGTCTGCTGTGGTCATCCTCTTGTGACATTAGATCCCATTTTCTTTGTCAATTTAGTGTAGACTAAATATCTAGGGGATATCTATGTCTTCAGCTTCATTGGGACAGCTGAGGCTCCCTGACCTGTAGCTGCCAGGTTCTTAGCCTCTCCATGGTGTGGATGGTCATTATTAGCTGCTGAGATATTGTCGTGTGTGTGTGTGTGTGTGTGTGTGTGTGTGTGTGTGTGTGTGTGTGTGTGTGTTATTGGTGGTACAATTGGCACTGTTCCTCTAGAGAGTCCTGACTACTAATAAGCACTTTAAAAACTTTACTACGTTTATGGAGGCACAGTGGCACATGTCTGTAATCCCAGTACTTGGGAGACAATTGCAGGATGATTGTAGATCAAAGCCAGCCTGAGATTCACAAGACAGCATTTACTCAGACACAGGGGAGGGAGGAAGAAGAAAGGGAGGGAGAGAGAGAGAGAGAGTCAATGTGTTTTGCATCAAATCCCCTGGAGCTGTAGTCACAGGTAGTTGTGAGCTACCTGCCATAGCTCCTGGGAACTGAACTCTGGTTCACCCTCTGCAAGAACAGCAGGTACTTTTTAACCCTCTTCCAAGCTTCTGAAACAAATTCATTTTAGCATCCGATTCTAGCAAGTTTAGAGCCACATCTGCCCCTGGAGTTGCCCAGCCCTGGAGTCTTCCACTCTTCTTCCCTTCTCCCACCCAATACTGATTTGTGCTCATTTTTCGTTCTTTGAAGTAAAAAGACCCTGACACTGCATTTCCTACTGTGGAAGATGTAGAATTATATCAAGCCGACTCTGTAAAGCAGGCCGTATACGCTAGCTAAGGTGCCAGCAATCATTTGTGTAGCAGCACACATCTGAGACACTTAAATGAAAATCATGGGGCTGGATGAGATCAGGAGGCAGTGAGGACAGAACAGAACCTTGACTGAATTTTAATGAAAGACCCTGAGATCCTGCTAACCCCACCACTTTACAAAATGACAAGAGGAGCTGTAATTGCGTCCACCACAAGACACAGAGCTCAAGGTGTAAGTATGAGATTGGGGATGGCCTCTCACTGCAGAAGGCTGCCTGAAAGATAAAGTTAGAAGGGTCATTCCTTGGTGGCTCCAGTGTTTAAGACCACTTGTGCAATTGTGAGGATAAAAGTTCAAATCCCAGCACCCATATAACAAGTGGGGCATCACATACATACCCATAATGCCACATCTAAGGGGACATGGGTTGCCGGGGGTTTCTGACTTCCAGCATAGCTGAGAAAATGGGAGCCTCAGGTTCAAAGAGAGACCCTGCCTCAAAGGAATGGATGGAGAGTGATGGCAAAGGACACCCAACACCCTTTCCTTCTGCACATGCACAAGCTTACACACACACACACACACACACACACACACACACACACACACACACACGAACACATGCATACAAACAGACAATCTCTTTTAAGCACAGGGACCCTCAGTGTTTCTATGCTTTGAAAGACTGCATGTCTCCTTCAAATCACTCATGTCCACACTCATGTCACTCTTGCACCAGTAAGTGCATCATTCTTACAGGTCAGTATTGTGGCGTGCAGGGTTCACAGCTGACCCCAGAATGCTGTCTGGGAGGCCAATACAGGACTGATCCAGACCCCTGAACACGGATGTCAATGAGGAGGCCTCTGCACTCTAGGGGGCCCCTGGTAGTGGATTAGTATTTTTTTCCTGGTGTAAGAAGGGATTTTGAGAGCCATTCCATGTGAAGGGATGCACTCTTGGCCTGGACACATGGGGAAGGGCCTAGGCCCGGCCCAGGATGATGTGGTGGACTTTGTGGAGCCCCCATTGAGGGCCCTACCCTGCCTGGGGAGTGGAGGATGGATGGAGTGGGGAGTAGGCTGGGGGTGGGAGAGGAGGGGTGGGAGTGAGGAGAGGGAGAGGGAGAAGGGATTGATATGTGAAACAAGCTTGTTCCTAATTTGAACTAAAATATAATATAATATATATATATATATATATATATATATATATATATATAAAATGCTTGTCTTCCAGGCAGCCTGTAAAGCATCTTCTGGCACTATGAATACTAGCCAGCATGGAGACAGCTACCAGCTTGGTTGAAGCTTTGTTTCTTTGTATCTTGGGTCAGGATGTGTGGTGTCTTCAGCAACAGGGTCTTACTATCTAGTTCTAGTGTACAACTAAGCCTATATTGTTTTAGGCTATCTGAAACATCCCTGGACAATCAGTCACACTTGGCACTGGGATTTTCATTTTAAACCCTGTGGTTTCTTGAAGGAGCACTATTTAACTTGCATCTTGAAGGTAATCCATTAGCCCGTCCAAAGACATTAGAAATTTCACCACACAGTCAGTTGTTCATCAAACTACCTTTTCTGCATCTTTGTGAGTCAGGTCATGGAGCAGATTCCTGCAGGGTAGACATGAATTGCTATGCTTGTAATCCCACATGGAAGTTGTGTGACAGCCCTCACATGCTAACCAAAGTACTCATTTAAAGTATGGATGAATGCCATAAGAACAGATGTCATTTCTCAGAATCATTCTTACACACACTATTCCATCCACATTCTTATCCATAGAGACTTCAGGGCTGGGGAGATGGCTCAGTCAATGAAATGTTTGCTGTTCAAGTCTGAAGCTCTGATTTAGATCCTCCAGAGCCCACTCGAAAGTCCAGGCATTGTGACATGTGCTTGTAACATTGTGACATGGGACATGTGAGTCCCAGGGCTGTGACTCACAGACAGGTGGATCAGATGAGATCAGCAGCTGGCAACTTTAGTGGTACTGACAAGCTCCAGGTACCAAAGATCTATCTGCTATCTCAGAAAATCAGCGTAGTATTTCTAAAAATGGTATTTGAGTTTGACCTCTGGCTTCCACATGCATGCATGCACATGTATGCACACACCCAATATGTATCTATACCCATATGAGCATACCACATACACACCACATACATGCACTCATGTTATATATGTATATACACATTAAGCACACACAGAAAGAAGGGTGCATTTAAGTAACCAAAATATCAGCAGACTATAAAAACACCGTATAAATGTTTATCCATTGCTTGTCCACATCTTTGAGTTTTTGAGAGATACTGCACATGTTAGATGGGACCACTTTATCATGCTCACAGTGATCAACATGGATATCGATTCTGCACCACTGTAGTTAATGAAGACACCCCTCCCACACACTCATAACACTGGTAGGATTAATAGTAGGGTAGACAGAGAAACCAAATAGGGTGGGGGGGGTCACAGTGATCATAACATATTTTATACATGGTAAGATTGTCAAAGATAGAATGCAATAAAAGCAAAAAGTATAGTGAGCATTGAAAGACATCTCTAAAAGGAATGCATGGGAAGAGGAGCTTGCAGGAACTGTGAAAAGGTGAAGGCCTGGTGAGATGATGCCTAGAGACTTGCTGCTGGCATGGATGAAATAACTGTCCAGAAAAGAGCATAGGAAACCCCGAATTTCTCTACAATATTATTGTCAACATGATAATGTTGGCGATAGAGGGATTGCTCAGTGGGTAAGGGAGCTTGCTGTGCAAATTTGAAGGTCTGAGTTCAAATTAGCACTACCATTGTAAACGCTGGGTGCAGTCATGCATGCATCTGTACCCTAATGCTACAGTAGACAGAGACAGAATCACTAGGGTTTGGTCACTACAAAGCTAGTTCCAGAATCAGTGAGAGACTATGGATGAGTAGGTCATCTGATGCCCTCTTGGCCTCTGTGTACAGAGCATGCACACCTGCACAAACATGAATATATATCATATAACGCACACACACACACACACACACACACACACACACACACACACTAAAATTTTTTAAGTAAAAATGAGTCTTGTCATGTTAGCATTGTTGTGTCCCACAAAGAATGGCTGTAGGAGCAACTTTTGTGGTCTGCATGGGTCCCCCATAATTAAAAGGTTGAATTAGTCATGTAAACAAATTATTGTGAACAAAGGGTTTACAAATTCTGGCTAATTGGTTTAAATTCCCTAAAGCTTTACACTGTTTTAAATTCAATAACACAGTGTAAATTTTCCAGTTAGGGAAACTCTAACAGGAATTGGCAGAAAACTAAATAATTGATATTGTCAGCAAGAACGGCAGCGAGCACCGGTATTATTGTTTGCCAGCAATTTCCAGGGAGGATAAAGCATGAAGTTTAATGAATTAACAATAGAAGCTGTAGACAGCTGGTTCTCAGTGGCCTCGCCATAGGCTTGGCCTCTGACTTGGGAAAAAACATCCTAAAGTACATATGACTACATCTACCGCTGGCTTGGACTATAACAAAGCACACCACAGTAACTAATGCTTTATGATGGACCTGGAAACCATAATAAACTTGTTGTGTGGCTTCTGCATGCTGTTTGCTGTCTCTGAGCTTCATGTTGATTGTCAGTACAAACAAGCATCCGAATCAAAGGGATGATGCTAACTCTAGAGTGTCCAGATATTTACGGGCTTGAGAAGGTAGGAGAGACATTCATTACTTATATTCAGAGTTTCCTGAAGTCTGCTGTTGGTGGCACTGCAAATTGATGCAGTCACTATGGAAACTAGTATGAAAGGTCCTCAAAAAAACTACAAGTGGAACTACCATAGCATCCAGCTGGGTATATGACTGAAGAAATCTAAAGCAGTCTACCACCAAGATGCTTGCCCTTTGTGGGCTGGAGAGTTGGCTTAGTGGTTAAGAGCTCTTGTTGCTCTTGCAGAGGACCTAAGTTTGGTTCCTAGCATCTATGTGAGCCTGTTACAAATTTACAACCACCTATTGCTCCGACACACAACACACACTCTCACACATACATAATTAAGAAACAAAACCTTTTCTAAAAATTATATTTGCACATTCATATTTTCTGGACCACTCTTCACAGTAACCAATTTATGGAAGAAGCTTAGATGCTAGTTGATTGATGAAGGAAATATACACACATATACAATGGAGTGTTTTTAGCCATAAAGACACATTAGATTATGTCACTTGTAGGAAATTCATGAAATATGTAATGCAATATAAGCCAGACTCAGAAAGTCAAATGTCACATGTTTCTACTCATATGCAGAATCTGGATAATTTTTAAGCAATCATGAAAGTAGAAGGGGTTATTTTACACAAGAGAATGACTGATGGAAAGGCCACAAGAGGGTAGTGGTAGGTGAGTATGATCAAAGAATATTATATACATATATAAAAAATGTTATTATGAAATTCATAACCTTTTACAATTAATAATGATTATAAATAAATAAAAAAATCAGTGTAAACTACATATTTCCTGATGGTCAGGGTTAACTGTCAGCTTGACCAAAATTTAGCTGATATCACCTGGCTGGGAGAAAGCCAGCTGGGCAGACCTGTGAGGGCTTAACTTGATTGTGTTAACTAAGTTGTGAAGACTTGCACCATGTGGGTGGCACCCATTCCCAGGGTTGGAATGCTGGGCTGTATAAAGTGGAGAAAACAAGCTGAGTACCACCAAGCATGTATTTATCACCCTGTGTTCCTGACTTCCTGATTTTGTATGTGACGTAACACATAACTTATTACACACTTGCAGTTGTGCCATCCCTTTCATGGTGGACTATAACTTGAACCCATGAACCACAATAAACTCTTTCTCCTTTCAGTTCCTTCAGTCAGCACTTTTATTACAGTAGCAGGAACAGAAAGTAGCATGTTCATTTATCATCAAAGATGTCCTCAATGGAACTCTCATTGAACCCGAATAATTCTGGCCAACCCCCGGGACAAGGATAAAGTCATAAAACTCAAATGCACACTATTTACTAGTATTCATTTTTTTAAACTCATTTTTATGTGTATGCTTGTGTGTCTATGTAGGTGCACATTGAGTGCAGTGTGCACAGAGACCAATGGCTTTAGATATCCGGAGCTGGAGTTATGAGTGATTGTGATTAGACCGACTAATGTGGGTGCTGGGAAGCAGACTAGGGTCCTCTGCAAGAGCACAGGCACTCTCAACTGCTGAGCTGACTCCACCCACTAACTGTTGATTGACACAATAATTGAAGTATGATGTATTTTTGAATTATAGTGATTTTTTTAATTTGAATTAGAAACAAGCTTGTTTTACATGCCAATCCCAGTTCCTTCTCCCTCCTCTCCTCCCCTGTCCCACACCATCCCCTCTCCCATGCCCTTTCTGCTCCCCAGGGAGGGTGAGGCCTTCCATGGGGGGGGGGTCTTCAAAGTCTGTCATATCATTTGGAGCAGGGCCTAGGCCCTCCCCTGTGTGTCTAGGCTGAAAGAGTATCCCTCCATGTGGAATGTGCTCCCAAAGTACATTCATATACTAGGGATAAATACTGATCCACTACCAGAGTCCCTATAGATTGCCCAGGCCTCCAAACTGACACCCACGCTCAGGGGGTCTGGATCAGTCCTATGCTGGTTTCCCAGCTAAGTATGATGTGTTTTTATGTCTCTGTGTGTAGATGTCTGTATGAGTTCATGTGTGTGACATGAGCATGCACATGTTGAAGTGTACGTGTGTTGGTTAGAGAGGGATCCCCAGGAGTTGATCTTTCCTACCACCTGTGTCAGACAAGATCTCTTATTGTTCACTGCGGTGTGCCCGTGTGCTTCCAGGAATCCTCCTGTCTCCACCTCCCATCTCACGATAGGCATTCTGGGATTGTGTGAGTGGGGTTCCGAATTCAGGTCCTCGAGCTTGCACAAATGCACTATCCACTGAGCCACCTCCCAGCCCTTCAGCGTGTTATTTCAATACAAGCCTATAATATGCAACCATCAGGTCAGGATAATTTGCCTCTCCATTGATTCAAACGTTTATCACTTATTGGTATTCTGAACATTTGAGTCTTTTTTCTATGAAATATGAAATTAATTGCTGTCAACCATAGTCATGTTGTGGTGCCAGGGAACAGTATAAGTTGTCCCACTGACTCCATTACACCCTTTTATACATAAACCATCCCTTTTAGAGCTTCCCTCTCAATGTTCTGAAGTGACAAAGCAAGTGAAAATTTATCTGATTCATTCTATTTTCCCCAAACATTTTTACTGTTTTCGTAAATCTGGTTTCTCTAAATGAGAGCTCTCTCCCATTATCTGTCAGTTTACTTTGAAACGTAATCTATGGGTCGCAAGATGGCTCAGGGGGTAAGAACACTGGCTGAATAAATGTAAGGGCCTCAGTCAGACTTCAAGTACCCGTATAACAATCCAGGTACAGTGTTGTGTACCTATACTATCAGAGCTGTGGGCTACAGAGACAGGAGGATCACTTGGGCTCGATGGCTGCCAGCCTAGCTCCAGGTCCAGTGAGAGACCTTGTCTCAAGATGTCATGAAGCAGAATGCTGGATGTCGTCATCTGACCTCCATGTACGCATGGGAGTGCACACTAGCCCATACTCACATTTATGTATCACACAGACACACATAGATTTACACACTGACATATATGTGCACACACCACACACAAATACACACTCACAATGCATATATACACACATGTGCACATCACACACACACACACACACACACACACACACACACACACACGCTGTAAAACAAGACACAGGAGCTTTCAATCTTGAAAGATGAGAAATTTAACTTCCCTTCCCTTCATGTAATTTCTAGTGATTTACAAGTATTTTTGCTCCATGTTCAGTGTTTTTGTGATTATGGCCATAATGACCATAGAGGAGCCACCTTCTTTCCTGTGATGATTTCTCCCTCTCTGTACTTAATGATTGTTCTGTCTGTCTTTGCCTTGATTTCCACTGACCCCAAGAAAAAGGCTTTCTCCACACACTGAGAAGCTTCCAAGATACTTTTATACATCTTTATAATTCTGGTAAGCTGTTGGTTGTGTTTGTTTCTTGGAGGTATTCTTTACAGCACCATCTACTATATTCAACAATTCTAACACTGCCACTATGGGTCTTCAGAATGAATGGACACCTGGTCAACACAGTGCCAGGTGCTAATAATCAGCTGCATTCCTCTTAATTCCCTCAGTGGTTTGGTAGCTAGCAGGCAGATTGGCAGAGCTAAATTACAGCACCCAGTGATCTTTCCAAAGCCTTTTATGTGTCAATTCAGGCAGGAATTGGTACATCCCATGTCTATTTTACATGGTGGTGGTGGGGGGGGTTAAGAGTTAAAAGAAAGCGCAGTGTTGAAACACTCATTTTTAACTCAATTGTCTAATTATTGTTACGGTGTCTTGATGATTGATCAGGACCAAAAAAGCAACATTTGCTTCTCAGATCATAGTTCAAGGCCTGCTAGCCAAGCATGAAGCTTTGTTAACGAGCATTAGAAGCTCACAGCCAATCCTCTGGATACTGCTGTTAACTCCACCACATCATGCCCTTCAAGAAGCATCAGATAATGACAATGGGCTGACTTTTTTGTTCAGGCTATGAGTCTTTCTATTTGATAGAGCCCTTCATAAGCAATTGAGTTCAGTTAATTGACTGTCACCAAACTTTACAATAAGAAAATAAACTATGTCTGGGAGATATCTCAGTCAGTAAAGAGCATGAGGATCTAAATTCAGTTCCCAGAGCCCACATCAAAATGCCAGGCATTGTGCTAAATGCTTATAATCCCAGTGCTAGAGGTGTGGGGACAGGCAGGTAGATTCCAGGGGCTCTCTGAACAGGCAGCCTAACCTATTTGATGAACCATAGCCTATGAAAGGCCCTGAGTCATTAAAAGGATAGATAGCTCTTTAGGAACAACACATGAGTTGTTCTCTGGCCTCTATACACACACACAAAGTCTTCTGGAGAAGACTTTGCATGACTTTAATGTCTTATGATAATCTCAGGCCAATATATGAGGCTTTTAGAAGCAAAGTTAGTTTAGAGGGGACCTTGCCAGCTGCAGATGACAGAAATATGCAGAGAAAAATCAGGCCAGGTAAACATGAAGAAAGCTGTTGCTAAATGAGTGGGCACCATAGGCATGGTGGAGAGCCTGCAGGGATCTGAAAGTATTTAGTCCCATATAATATAAGAGTTAAGATATAGGGGTCTCAAGAAAAGGGAGATCAATTAAGTTTTGGCTTTGTCTTTGTGCCTGCATGCATGCATTTGTAGGGGGCACACATACATGCAGGTGTCCATGCATGTGTGCATGTGTGTGTGGATGCCAGAGGACAATCTCCAGTGCCATTTCTTAGGTGCTGTTCATCTTCTTTTGAAACAGTGTCTCTCACTTCCCTAGAACTCCTCAACTAGGTTAGGCTGACTTGCCAGTAAGCCCCAGGGATCCATTTAATCTCTACCTCCCTGATGTTGGAATTACAAGAAAGTACCACCACAACTGGCTTTTTAAAAATGGGCTTCTGGGAGTTGGACTTGCATCTTACGCCTCGAAGACAAACAATTTACCAACTGAGCTTCTGTCCTAGCCCTGGTTTTGGTTTAAAGAATCAGGAGCCATTATTCTGGGGAGCTGAGGAGACGGCTCAGTGACTAAAGTACTTATTTCCCAAGTGTAAGGACTAGAATTCAGATCCCCAGAGTCCTCACAAATGTTGGGTGAGTGTGGTGGCTCCCTGTAATTCCAGACTGGGAGGGCAGACAAGGGAACTCCAGGGCAAGCTGGCTAGCAAGACAAGCCCCGTCATTGAACTCTGGGTTTAATTGAGGGACTCTAACTCATTGAATAAGGTGTGATGAATAAAAGAGTAACCAAGGATGATTCCCTACATTCACCTTAAGCCTTTGCATACATGTGTACCCATGTGTGTGCCCTCCACATATGTGTGCTCAAGCACATGTAAAACATGCACAAAAAGACACAGACACAGACCCCTTCTCTCTCTCTCTCTCTCTCTCTCTCTCTCTCTCTCTCTCTCTCTCTCACACACACACACACACACACACACACACACACACACACACACACACACACACACACTTCAATGAATATAAAGAAAAAAACAGGCTATGACCAGCTACTAAAATGTTCCAGGAGTTAGAGTGCATTTGCTGATACCAGTGCTGTGGATTCCTTCTGCTCCCCAAAGTTCATGTGCTGAAAATTTAATCTATAATTCTGTAGTGTTAAAAGGTTGAGCCTCTAAGAGTAGTTAAGTGTTACTCAGCAGTTTCTGCAGAGATAAAAATCTTCCATCTTGGAGGTAAACTTGAGACAGGCTATAAAAGGCAAGGGAAACAGCAGCATATTTTAGGACAGTATGCTTACAAAGGGACTAAACAACAGGATGTTCTAAGGCTTTGGGGTCACATATCAGATATCCTGCATATTAGTTAATTTCTTTACAATTTATAACAGTAGCAAAACGACATCTATGAAGCAGCAGCAAAATAATTCTGTGGTTGAGGTCTCTACAACATGAGGAACTGTAATAAAAGGCATTAGGAAGGTTGAGAACCACTGCTCTAAGGGGAAGTGAATCACTCCATCCTGAAAGGAAGCTGTTAACACAGGAAGCAAAATAACTCCAAACAGCTCCATAAGTCACTTCAGGGGACAAGATTGACTAGGTCCCTCCCTTCACAAGAGCATATAAGCAGTAAAGACAGTGGAGAGGCACTCTCAGACAAGCCCAGCCACCTGGAAGAAACAGAGACACACCAATGAGTCCAGCTGCCTGGTAGAGCCTCAGATCAACTAACCACAAAGGATGCTCTGCAACTTGTTGGGCTGCCTGCAGGATATGTGGTGTGCTCTTTGTTCCCAGCATCTGTAAGCTCTTGTCACCAATGCTTGAATGGATCTTCAATGATGCACCCACCTCTGAGTCATGTCTGTCATGTAAGTAACCCCTCAGCCACATTCCAGTACCCCTAATAGCACATGTTAGTTCACCAAGTTGGACTGTGGTGCTAGCTGTGCTGTGGTCTGTTATCAATTCCCTACCTGGGATGAGCAGATATTTGTTCTTCTCTCTCCAGATACCATACAACATTAGGTTTTGCTGGCTGTGTCCTCATTGATGAACTTCATGTCATTATGGGAGGGGTTAGTTATTATGAGAGTGGGCTTCTAATAAAAGGATTGTTTTAGCTCACTCCTTATCTTCCACCTTTCTCTCTGCCTTGCCCTCCACCTTCCACCATAGAATGGTCTACAAAGACATTTCATGTTGGTCTTCCAGTCTCCAGAACTGTAAGAAATGCATCTGTTTTTTAGAAGTTACCCAGGCTCATGCCACATGTGATAGAACTATGAAGTGGGTTAACCCTTTAGTAACTGGCATGGGGTTGCATGGTCTAGGCTATGTATAAGAAAGACAGCCAGGAGCAGCACTAATTTCTACAGAGGGTGGCATGGTGAGTGGGTAAAATTCATCTGGACAGCAGCATACTTTTGCTTTATAGGAGCACAGCAAATTTGTGTTTAAGGCTTCATTTCTAAACAAACTGTGGTTTCATTGATCTTTTCTGCAAGCATTTATGGAAAAAAAACTATGCTATGCCAGTCTCTGCAAGACAGGAAATGTTAAAAGACATGAGACATAGTCCTAGCCTTAAAGAAACTACTCAGGTCTGGTCATGAGGCAGAGAAGCCAGTCAGTATGTAGGAGGCTGCATTAAGCAACATAATTGCTGCCAGCATTATTATAATGTTTGCACTATCCAGGCGAAGCACTTTAAATACACACTGAATTACATCCTGATCATAGTTCTGGAAAGAAAAGGTCCCAGTTTCATTTCTGTTTCTGTGATAAAATACCATAACCAACCCCCCCCTCCCCGAAAAGAAAATCACTCTAAAAGAAAAAAGAGTTTGTTCAGCATACAGTTCCAGGTAGCAATCCATCAATGTGGGGAAGTCAAGACAGGACAGTGAAGCAGCCAGTCATATCACACGCACAGTCAAAAGCAGAGAGGGAAGTATGCTCAGTGACCAGTGCTAGCTCTCTCTCTCTCTCTCTCTCTCTCTCTCTCTCTCTCTCTCTCTCTTATCCCTCTCCCTCTCTTTCTCTCCCCCTCCCTCTAGCTCTCTGCTCTTATAGAATTGAGGATCCAAGCCCAGCAAGTGCTGTCCACATTCACATTCAGGGTGGCTCTTTTCATCTCAATTTCTATAAAAATAAAATTCCCCACAGATACACCCACATCTAGGCAGTCACTCATTGAGACTCTCAATGATTCTAGGTTGGGTCAAGTTGCCAATTAAAACTAAGTAACATAGGAGGAGTCCTTACCTGTACTATTTTACCGATTAAAACCAGGGTCAGGAAAGAAATCGAACAGCTCACACAAAGGTGCATGGTTTGGCTAGAATTTGAATCCAAGGTTATCTGACTTCAGAATCTATCCTGTTAATAATGATACTTGATGCTAAGAGACACAACATGTTCAAGAGCTTTGAAGCTCAGAGATGGAGCATGCAAGTTAGTTGTCTTGTGTTAGGGTTTCTATTGCTGTTACAAAATACTATGAACAAAAGCAAGTTGGGGAGGAAAGGGTTCATTTGGCTTACACTTCTGCATTGCTGTCCATCACTGAAGGACGTCATCGGGGGAACTCAAGTAGGGCTCCAACCTGGAGGCAGAAGCTGATGCAGAGGTCATGGAGGGATACTTCTTACTGGCTTGCTTTATATGGCTTGCTCAGCCTGCTTTCTTGTAGAACCCAGGACCACACTGATCACTAAGAAAATGCATTAAAACTGGATCTCATAGAGGCATTTTCAAAATTGAGGTGCCTTCCTTCCTGGTGACTCTAGCTTGTGTCAGATTAACACAAAACCAACCAGTACATTAGGGAAAGCTAAAAACAAACAAAAAACAGTTTGAGAAAAGAAAAACATGAAAAAGTCAGCCATAGCAACTACGTTTAATTTAGTTAAAAAATCATTGTAGCATTCAGGAAATGGAATCAAGACATTCTTGGGGCATAGGGAGCCAGATGCCTCAGTCACTAAAGAGCTTACAACGAAACTCTGAGTTTTGTTCCCAAGAACTCACTTAAAGATCCATGTGTGGCTTGTGCACTTGTAATTCCAAAGCTGGGGAGGGGAGGACAGGAGGATCCCTGGGTTTGTTGGTGAGTCATTCCAACCAAACAAGGGTGAGTTCAATGAGAGACACTGTCTCTTAGAATATGATGGAAAGGCACTTGACATTGACCTCTGGCCTCCACAAGCTTGTTTTGGTGTGTGTGTGTGTGTGTGTGTGTGTGTGTGTGTGTGTGTGTGTGTGTGTGTGTGTATCCATACAACGCCCCCCCAGACCATTGTGCTAGCTCTAGAATAGCTTATTCTGTGATGAATGAGGTTGAAATTTAGAGAAGATAAACACAATTCAAAATGATCAATGATAACACCAAAAGTGTGTCATCTGGGCAAAGGAAAAAAGCAAGTCACGCTGTATAGGCGAGGTCAGAGAGCCACTTATGGCAATGACATCTTGAGGATGAGTTCTTTCAAACAGAAGAAACATGAGAGTGTCAGTGCAGGAGAGCAATGCAGCTCAACCTCACAAGTGGTTTGAAGTGTATAAATTACTAAGCACCCCGTGAGTGGGTGGAAAGGAATGGAGCAGAAATAGCAGGTGATGGTGATACAGGCTAGAGGCTGTGAGTTGGCTTAGAGCACCTGGGCTGGAGTGTGTTATGCATCTGTGTCTAACTGTTGACATCCCCTCTACTCAGATTACAGCCCACTCATCTAGCACTGACCGAGGATCACTTGGAAGCTTGTAGAAACTCAGATTCTCCTTGTATCTTCACAGCATACAGCCACATCTAACTCTACATAGATGTGTGTTTGAGCAGGTGCATGTGTAGGTCCATGTTGCTCTCTACCCTATCGTTTTTAATTTGTAAAACCATACTTCACTGTGTGTGTGGCAGTATGTTTATATCTCAAACAATATTACAATGGCATGTTTGGTGCAGTTTTACTTGGTGAGGGCTGGGCTTTCATTTCCATTTGATTGAGCACTGTGCATTAGGAATCAGATGTAACTCTTCACTAAGAACATTTGTTGTACTGACCTACTTAGGAAATGAGAAATTTTAAAATTTGTTTTAGATGAGTAGCTGTGTAACTGAAAATGTTCTCTTTTTCTGTATCTCTGTAGTCATTAACTCTACTTTTTGTTGTTGTTGTTGTTGTTTTCAAGACAGGGTTTCTCTGTGGCTTTGGAGGCTGTCCTGGAACTAGCTCTTGTAGACCATGCTGGTCTCAAACTCACAGAGATCCACCTTCGTCTGCCTCCCTAGTGCTGGGATTCAGGGCATGCGCTACCAACACCTAGCTTAACTCTACTTTTTTTTTAAAAAAAGTTACACTTAGTCTTTATTCATGACAATTTTGAACATGAACATAATGAAATGTGATAATGTCCAACCCCCATTTCCCTCTCCCAATTCCCTGAATTAATTTCAGCATGTCCCCTTCCCAGCTTCCTGTATTTTAAAAACAAAACAAACCACTGACATCAAGATCTTCAAATTAAGATCTCCAGGTAGAGACTGGAGGGTGGGCTCCATTTGTGAGAGCACTTGACTACACTTGCAGAGGACCTGAATTTGGTTTCCAACACCCAAACTGGGCAACTAACAACTGCCTGAATTTCTAATCCCCTCTTATAGCCTTTGGGAGCACCCACACATGCAGCATGAATGTAAGTAAAATTAAAATAGATCTCCAGGCAATCCCCATTCACATTAAGTCTGAGACACAAACACACTCTTAAGTCAAATTGTGTTTAAGCCTGGGTATATCTTTTACAAGTTCTTAATTTCTTTGTGTCTTACTTTCCCAACATATAAAATCATTCTAACGGGATGGTTAGAGCCTAGATTTCAGTTAAGGTTAATCCAGGTAGAGTATTAAATGCCTGAAATCAAGACACTCGGGAAGCAGAAGCAAGAAACTCCTAAGTTCATGATCAGCCTGGACTACATTGCTTGGATAGCCTTGAACTACAGAGTGAGATCCTATCATTGAAACACTTGAGAATTATGGGAGATGACAGAGTGGGTGAAGTGCTTATTATACAAATATGAGGACCAGGGACCATGTTAAAAAGAAGTCTAGTGCCAGGGCTGGGAAGATGGCACGGCACTTAAGAACACTTGCTATTCTTGCAGGAACTTGAGTTCAGTTCCCAGCACCCACATTAGGCAGTTCCCAAGGGCCTATAAATTTAGCTTCCAGGGATCCAATGCCCTCTCTGGTCTTGGGGGGAGGCACCTGTGTACCTGAGGCACATGCATACAGGTATATGCACAGAGGTAAGAAATAAAAACAAGTCTTTTGTTTTTTTAAGTAGTAAAACCCAGGAGGTCATGATATACCCCATACCTCAGCACCTATAGCCCTAGCATTTGGGAGTAGGAAACCTGGAAACCCCAACATGAATGGCTAGCCAGACTACCCAAAATAGTGAGTGCCAGAATCAGTGACAGACCCTGCCTCAGCTATGGTGGAGATTGATCAAGAAAGACACTGACATCAATGCTTCCATATGTACATGCACAGGTAAAAACGTGCATCTGCACACATACAAACGCATGCACATATGCAAATAATAAGTTAATAATATGTAAAATTAATCAAATTCTGCTTCTGCCCTCCTCTTACCCCAGCAATCGAAGCAACTTGCTCTTAGACGCTGAATATGCAGCTCAGTTGGTAGACTGGTTGCCTAATATGCATGAGGTCCTAAGTTTGATGCCCTTTACCACTAGTGTGTGTGTGTTTATATACGTATACACACCTATGTATGTATATATGTATATGTGTGTATATATTTGCCTTTGATGTATAAATGCTGCCACCTATTTCTGCCATCACCTTGTCATATGAGTAAATCAAGTTGCCTTGTCATTTACCATAACCTTCAGTGAATAATCTCACCCATCTCCCAGATACAGGAAGCCCCTCCCAACAAACGCACATTTCTATTGCCTTTGTGAATGAAATATTCTTGTCTCCATCTTTATCCATTTTAACTCAGTGCAGTCAACCAGTTGGGAAGATAATTAATGTCTCTGAAGAATAAATTGTGTGGCACAGATTCAGATAAATGATTCAAACCTGAGGCAAGATTATGAAGATGTAGTAAGGATCCTAACAAGGGGGGAAATCTGCTCTTGATGTTCTTAATGAGATAAAGATAAAATATTTGCCAGACCAATGGCCAAACCTATACAAACTACATGGGAACCAGGAAGTGCATTTGGAAAGGCCATCTGCTACAATTTATAATCATCCATTGTGCTTTGAAACCCTTCCATTCTGGCATGTGCCTGGCATCTGTGGTCTCATGTCATCAATAATGAGATGCTTTCTTCTGATTTTTCAGGAATGATTTGGAACTTGAATTAGATTGGAGGAACTTCAGGGGCATCTATTTTGCTCCTTTTTCTATTTGCCAACCATTATTTCAAGACATGAGGATAACTACTACCCTAACATATGAGAATTGGAAATGTAGAGGGTTGGGGAGAGGGTGTCTTGGGGAGCAAAGTACTTGCAAGCAAGCATGATGATCTGAGTTCAGATCCCTGGGACCCTACACTCCTGGCACTGAGAAGGCATGCACAGGAACATTCCAGGGTCAGCTAGTCTATCCAGTCAGTCAACTCAGGGTTTATTGAAAGATAATTTCAAAAAATAAGGTTGCGAACAACTGAAGAAGACACCTAAGGCCAATCTCTGACCTCAACATGAATAGCTACCCACATATTCACACCTTCACATTCATACATACACACACACACCAGAAGCACACACAACACACTGGGAGGAATTGGAAAAAATAGTTTTCAATACATTGTGGGAACTGTGTCATTTGTGGGGTGAACTTGGGTTCAAAGTCTACATGACATGAGGGAATATTGCCTTTCTACACAATAGCAAGTAATTTCTCATATGATAAACCTCACTTAAAGTGGATATTCTACAGCTAAACAACAATAAGAACCAAAAATGCAGAACTACAATGTAACTTTAAGTCTTTCTGCCAAGCCACCCAAGTCCTGCTGTCACATGGGCGTTTTCTGCCAGGCTGCCCAAGTTCTGCCCACTGGTAAGGCCCCAAATAATACACAGAGATTTTATATTATTTTCAAATGCTGCTTGGCCAATGACTAGGATTTCTCATCTACTAGCTCAGTCTTAATTATCATAAATCTATATATTTTATAAGATGTATCTTATCGACGTCAGCATCAAGTGTCCTGTCTTCCCGGGCTCACATGGTGACTCCGGGCTTTCTCCTACTTTTCCCAGAATCCTCCTTGACGCCTAGTCCCACCTATCTTGTTTTCCTATTGGCCAACAGTACTTTATTTATCAACCAATAAGACAATCATATATACAGAAGGACTCCCCAATCACTACAACTAGTTTGTTTTTTTTTAAAACTGAAAAAATAATTTTCCAATAGGTTCATATATAGCAGTAAATATGGCTTGATCTGACATTGTAAAATGACACCTTTCCTAGCAAGCTTTAACTATCAGCTTGACATGGCCTAGAGCTACCTGGTCTTGCTGAGGGATTGCCTGGCTCAGACTGGTTAGTGGGCATGCCTGTGGGACATTTCCTTGATTGCTAATTGATGTAGGGTGTTCTAACCCACTGTGTACCACTGGGTACCATCCCTACTAGGCCTGTACTGTTTAAGAAAGCTAACTGAGCATGAACCCGTGAGAGTCAGCAAGCAGCATCCTCCGTGGTTTCTGATTTGAGTTCCTGCTTAAGTTCCTGCCCTGATTTCCTTCAGTGATGGACTGTGACCAAGCATTATATGTCAAATAAACCATTTCTTCTTGTAAATTGCTTTTGGTCAACATTTTTATCTTGCCTGCAGAATGAATGTCGAATACCTTCACAGGCTAAATTTCACTGGAATCCTTTCCCAAGAATAGTTGTTAGTTCTATTTCATAGTCAAAGGTGGTAGTGATGGTTAATGTTGACTGTCAACTTGTTATAACATAGAATCATCATGGGAACAAACTTCTGGTGTGTTTGCTAGGGAGTTTCTGGATTGATTAATTGAGGCTTGAGGACCCATACCCAAAGTGGGGGGTGACATTCTCTGAGCTGGGTGCCTAGACTGATAAAGACAAAACAAGCCAAGAGCCCCCATTCATCTCACTTTGCCTCCTGACTGTGGATGCCATGTGACCAGCTGCCTCATGCTCCTGCAACCACAGTTGCTCTGCCATGATAAACCGTTCCCGCAAACTGATAAACCCTTCATTCCTCAAGTTGTTCTTAACGAGTATTTTGCCATGACAATGGAGAGAGTAACAATTACAGTAGCCAATTCTTGATATATTTTTTGATTGTGTAATTCTTAGCATTCAGATGTTGTAATTGCAATGCTGGTATATGCTGCAATCTGATGATTTTTGGCAGCTCTGACTATAAGATAGCAATATGGAGTAAACAGCTATGTCAAACACTAAGGAAGGGGCCTCTTTGACTGGCAAGAGTCTCTAAAGATTTTCAGAGTTTTATTACTATAGTTTACACAATGCAAATCTGTTCTGGTTTTTATGTAAGTGTACAACATAGTTTTGAGTATATCAACCCTGTACTCTACCACCGTCCTCTTCCCCCCACTTCCTACTCCCATTATCTCCTTTGTTCTCCTAGACAATTTCACATACACAATGTATGCATCTATAAAGAAAACCTAGGACTCATAGCTGACACTAAATGTGGTACCTGTGTTTCTTGACTTGCTATTATCACTGCCCTCACTTAGTAAGATATAGTTTCTGACTGTGTGAAACTTCCATTCCATCTTCCCCTCAAAGAGCCTGAGATAGCCACACAGGCAAAAGGTTTGCTTTTCATACACAGGAAAGAATTGCAATTCCTGGATCAATCAATCAACCCACCTCAGGTAGAGTTATAGTAGCAAAATTATGAAACCATTCTTTCAGTTCTTTGCTTTACAGGTACTATTGTGATGAACCGACCACTGAAGTTGCCCAGGGAGATGTGATCACTTGGAAATCTGCCCCACAACCCAGCAGAGTGCCCTGAGTCAGGCATAAAAGGAAGGTTCCTAAGTGTTTCCCTAGCTCTGCCTCTTTGAATGGAGTTCTTCATTCTGTGATGTGGAGCTCTGTCCACAACCCTAAACTTTCCACACTGCAGTTTCAAAGCCATGTCCCTTGCTCTTGTATTTTCTGAGACCTGTTTGTGGGTCTGTGCAAGCTGTGGGAGCCAAGCTCATTGAAGCAATGTCAGGGTGACCTGCAGGTCACAGCAGAAGATGCAATTGTCTCAAAAGGGTTGTGTGAGGGATGGGGGCGGCAGTGTGCACCTGAATGAAGCCCTTTTCCCTCTAAGTTTCTCCATGGAGCATGGATTCAAATGTTTGTTCTCACCACACACCCTCTTCTCAACTTCTCTATTTGTTTAGAAACAGGGGCCAGTGAGATGGCAGCAGGGAAGGTGTCTGGTCACCAAGCCTCATGACCTACTTGAGTTCTATCTCTGAGACCTCCATATGTGTTCCATGTCACTCATTTCCACACACACACACACACACACACACACACACAGTGTGACATAGTGGCAAAATAACAGTTTAGATTTGTTTAGAAAAATCCAAAAGATGGACTTTCACTAAGAATTAAGTATTCATTTCTGTTGCTGAGATAAAATATCACAACCATAAGCAAATTAGGGTAGGACAGAGTTTATTTGGGTATAATTCCAGTCTAAAGTTCCAGCAATGTCACTGTAGGAATGCCAGCAGCATGTCACACCACATTCAACACATCCACAGTCAAAAGCCAAAAGAGAATAAATTTGTGGATCCTTGGTGTCTTGCTCTCAGCTTGACTTCTCTGACTAAGGAATGGTGCCACCAACAGTAGATTGAGTCTTCATATATTAATTACCAATCTAGACAATCCCCCACAAACATGCACATGGGCCAAACTGATCTAGATAATTCCTCATGAAGAGTCTCTTCCCAATTGATTGTAAGTTGTGTCAATCTGACACCTAACCACCCAGTGAGTGTAGTCTTTCCAAAGATATCGTCTACCTTGGAAATATTTAGTCAGCACACTGATTTAATTTAGAACATTAAATCCCAGCTACTTTTAATACAAATGCAAGATGCCAATAAAATCAGGATAGACTTTTATTCTAAGCTACATATTGTGGAGGAAGACCTATATATTTGGCCACTTTAATGGGCTCCCTAATCATTATCGTTCTCCAAAAAGAGAAATGTCTGTTTTCTAAGAAAAATTTATTCTTTACCATACTCTAAGGTGCAGAAAAGAATCATTCCAAATGCTCGGCCTTCCTATAAAGTGTTTGTTGGCAGGTCTGTGCTAATGTTTCAACTACTCAGTATTAAAAAGGGCCTAATTTTCCTCCAAGGATAAAAAGGCCATTAAAGCACATGTCTGAATCCCAGCAAGGATAGGAAGGGATTTGCTCCATTCCAAGTGTTAAGTGACCCATTTTGCTAGTGGAGAAATTTTCATGGCTACCCTTTCCAGTCAGTGTGGCAGAACAAGGGAGACTGGAAACACATTAGGTATGCTTAGCATGTACTGAAGAACAGTCAGCTAGCATGCTTCCAAGGCACACTCTGGCACGCAAGCACTTTGAAAGATGCAATTTCTCCATTTCCAAAACTCAACAATTTTTCTGCCTCACAGTGTCAGTAGAATGAACACTGGTATTTTATGTGTCTCTTCCTGGAGTACTGTACATTTATTTGGGAGGTGTCTCTAAATCACATCAATTCACAAAAGACCAAGTTCAAATCAGATGTTGCATGTGTGCGCGCACACGCTAAGGTTATTTATTTATTTATTTTTTTGCTTTTGCTAGTTAGTTGTAGATTAGAGATTTGTAGTCTGAGTCACAACCCTCCCCGAGGCAGGGAGTGTGACTAATGAATGCACGGTACACAGCCAGCAAACAAGAAGGCTTTACTACCTTGCCTTCTTCTCTGCATTGCAGCACAGATTGTCTTCTCTGGGGGGCTTGGTCTTCCTTATGGGAATCCTCTTCTGTCTCATATTTGTAATTATTCCTCAGCATTTACCCAAAGGTGGAAGTGTGAGTATCATCAAACAAACACTTCAAACACAGTATCTTCTCGGTTTCATGTAAAATCTTAGGTTTAGAGTCTGCCCAGCTCACTGAATGCATATGGAGATTGAAACTCCAAAAGCCTAACAGTGCTCTTAGAACCCAGGGTCCCTGCTTTGGAGCTCTTCAGGAGCTCTTCTGCCATCTCTTCAGGAGATGGCAAACTTTTCCATTTCCCATAAAGTGTCAAATAATATATCTCTAAGCCTTTGTGGGTTACATACAAATTGTCACTCTTTAAAATTAAATTGCATTGTCTTTTAAAAGGTAACAATTCTTTTGAACCCTTGAGTCTTTAGGAAACCAGGAAGCAGGGGCTGATGGATTAGTAGGAGAAAGCTTGCTTAGCCCACACAAGGTTCTCAGACCTTCTCCCCAGCACCAAGAAAAGGGGGAAGCGCTAAAGAAAGTAATATGGAAGGAGAAAGAGAAATAAAGAGAGGAAAGAAGAGAGGTGGGAGAGAAGGAGAGAGAAGAAAAGAAGATAGGGAAGAAGAAAGGGAGAGGAAACGAGAAAGACAAAGTAGGGAACAGAATAGATTTTCCCTGTGGTTATATTTGGTAGGTTTCCAAGAAGAAACTGCAAAATACTCTCACAAGCATGCAGTGTGTGTTAAACTGCTTCAAATGCAGACTTAGTGTTTTCATTGCACAAAAGAATATTCATTTATCCTCTCCACAGCCCAGCAAGGACAGACACCAGAATTCACCTATTGTCCTCTTGTATAAGACAGGTTCATTAATTGTTTGTTCTTTCACTGAAAGCACCGTCTTGCATGATTGCTGATCTATGTGGATATCTCTTCTGAGCTTCCCCACAGAGACCAGGTTAGTAATGTCTTTAGAACGTGTACTGGTTGGGTTTTTTTGTTTGTTTGTTTGTTTGTTTGTTTGTTTTGAAGGGAACTTCAGCTGAGAGAATGTTTCCACCAGATTGGTCTGTGGGCAGGTCTATGGCACACTGGCACTTTCCTGATTAGGGATTGATGTGGGAGGCCCCCAGCACATTGTGGCCAGTATCATCCCTAGGCAGGTGGCACTGGGTTGTATAAGAAAGATGAAAACCCCACGGAAAGCAAGCCAGCAAGCAGTGTTTCTCTAAGGCATCTGCATCTGTTCCTGCCTCCAGGTTCCTGCCTTGGGATCTTGACAGTGACTTCTCTCATTGATGGGCTGTGACTGGGGACAAATAAACAAAATAAACCCTTTCCTCCCCACATTGCTTTTGGTCATGGTGTTTCAGCATAGCAACAGAAAGCAAACAGAAAGCAACCTCAGTCCCCTATAGTATCCTGCAATGAAAAGATTTCCAACAAATGTCTCTGGTTCAGAAGCCAAGCTGCTACCTAATTTTAATCTCTGATTGCAACTTTCCCTTGGATTTTAGACTCTGAGATTTCCTTAATTTCTTGCAAACTCAGATCCTTTTTAAAAATACTTTCATAGGATTGGGGAGATGGCTCAGTCAGTAATGTACCGGATGTGGAAGCATAAGGAACTGAGTTTAATCTCAGAACCCATGTAAACAGCCAGAAATGCTGGTTTGGGCTTGCACCCATGGATGGAAGCGCTAAGGAAGAGTAGGTAGGTGGACCCCTGGGACTTGATGGGTAACCTGCCTATCCTAACCAGTCAGCTCTAGGTCCTAGTGAGAGGCCTGATCTCCAAGCAAAGTGGTATGTCCTGAAACAGTGGCTGAGGTTGACTTCTGACCACATGAACACACACACACACACACACACACACACACACACACACACACACACACACACACAGGCATACATGCATACATGCACACATGCTTTCACTTGCTACTTCAAGGTGTTTATAACAAAAGATTTATAAAATGTTCTACACCTCGGGATTCAGATACTTTTTTCCCTTTAAAAAAAGAAGTGTGTGTGTGTGTGTGTGTGTGTGTGTGTGTGTGTGTGTTGTCTTTTGTTACACAGGTATCTACTGGGATCGGAATGGAGTATCACATCACTTGGAGCTGGAGCTACAGGTATTTGTAAACCACTCAGTGTTGGTGTTGGCATCCAAACTCTGGTCTGTAGAGCAGGAAGCACACTTAATTGTCAAGCCATCTGACGTCCCCAGATACATCTTTATCACTGCTGATGTGGGCTCTATTTTCCAAACATTCTACCCTGAATTCAAGTGTATCTGGTCAGAGAGATTGTTTAGGTCATGTATTCTATTACTGTCAGGAAGCTTATCATTTTTTAGTTTGTGTGTGTTCCTGCATGTGACATGCGAATGTGTGTAGATACCTATGCATGCATGTGCATGTGGGGACCAGAAATCAACCTCTGATGTCATTCTGCAGGTGCTATCCACTTGTATATGAGGGCTCATTTCCTTTAGTTTGCTTTTGTTTTGCATCAGGGTCCCTCATTGTCTTGACATTAAGAGTAGGCTGAGGGTTCTCCCATTTCTACCTCCCTGGGGTTATAAGAGCATTTCCCCTGCCCTTAGCTTTTCATGTGGATTCTAAATACAATTGAGGTCCTCATGATTGCAAGACAGACATTTCACTGACTATATTCACATATACACTGAGTCCCCTCTTCTTACAGGAATTGTACTGTTCTCAAACACAACCCAGAAAGATGCCTATGGTTTCCCCAAACACATTTACTAGATAACATTTTAGACTGTTGTCTTTTAACCTTCATCCTGGAGGAGCCAGCATACACTCAAACTATCTGGCATCTGATGCTCATCTGTTCTCGGGTTGGTGAGGCAAACGCTTCAAACCTCAACTGGGTCAGTTGTTAGGTAAGTAGTGTCAAAAAGCCTCAGCCTTCCTACCTGGCAGATAATCTCCCCCAAAGGAATGAGAAGCTACCCAGGTGAGGGTCAGACCCAGAATGCAAGGATATTTTAGATACATCTTCAGTGCATGGGAAGAAAGAATGAAGGCTGATTTAAAAAAAAACATTAATTTTTATTTTATCTTATTTTATATTTTGTCCTTTGAGGAAAAGAAGCTGTCAGGCCTTTGATTTGTTTTGATAGTGAAGCTATGAATAAAATAATGTGCAAAATGAGTGCTTCATAAACAAATCACTGCAGCTTCAGGTTCACCAAGTGTGAGGTGTGCTGAATTATCTAAATGGCACGTGTATTCCCTGTAGAGTGAAACAAAGTAGAGGAGGGATGCTCTAACCATGGCCTCTGTGTCAGTGTGTTTGTGTGTGTGTTTAACATTCATTCTGCAAACATTTATTATACATACCTGTTCTGTGGAGAATACTGTGCAAGTGCTGGAGCTTGAGAGGAAGAAAAAAATATGAGGGCTGAGTCTGTTTTCCTGGTATTCCTCAGTTTCTTCTACCGAAGAACACTGCAGACAAGTCCTTGTGATGCTATGTACATTCTGCATGTGTGCATTTGTTTGTCTATGTACCTTTCTGTGTTCATCTGAGTAGGTTCCTACCTTGTTGACATGCTCATATGGTCATGTCCAAAGCCAGCCTTTATAACCTATTTTAGCTTCATTTCTGTGGCTGTTTCAAAATACCTTGACCAAAAACAACTTTGGAGGAGAAAGTATTCGTTTGGGCTTCTGATTCCAGGACAATGTCCACCATTGAGTGGAGTCTGGTTAAGAACTCAAGATAGGAACCTGACAGCAGGCCTACTTGCAATTTCATACAACAATACCTCTGACCAGGGAACTTACTTCTCCAAAAAGTACATCAGGAACCACGTGTGATGCTACTTGTTGGTCTCCTCACAGACTCATGCTTATACCACTTGCCTAGGGAATGGTATCACCCACAGTGGGATGGGTCCTCTTACATCAATTAACAACCACTACAACTTCCCCACAGACATATCCATAGGCCAAACTGATCTAGACAATATCTCAATTAAGACACTCTTCTCAGCTGGGCAGTGGTGGTGCACGCCTTTAATCCCAGCACTCCGGAGGCAGAGGCAAGTGGATCTTTGTGAGTTTGAGACCACCCTGGTCTACAAGAGCTAGTTCCAGGACAGGCTCCAAAGCCACAGAGAACCCCTGTCTCAAAAAACAAAACAAAACAAAACAAAACAAAACAAAAAACAAAAAAAAGACACCCTTCTCATGGGATTCTGCATTGTGGCAAGCTGTCAGCTAAAGATAACTCAGTTACAATTCAATCAAGAAAAAAAAAAAAAAAACAGTGAGCCCTAGGATTTTGCCTGTCTCTGTTTCCCCAACTAGTTTTCTCCCAAGTTCAGTGTTTCATGTAGGCTTGGACACACCAAGTTGTTGTCCAGGTCTGAGTGATTCTACAGGATGCCATTAGATAATGAGGTAGCCAAGGGAAGTGTATGTAGGTCAGTGGCTGTGGAGATGGCCAGTGGTGAGAGCACTTGCTGCATCAACATTGGAAATCAGATTCCCATCATCCATGTAAAAAGCAAGTACTGGCCACATGCTATCATATAACACTAGTGCTGTGTGGAGGAGAGACAAAGCACCCACTGGGGTTCGCTGGGTACAGACTGGCTCCAGATTCAGTGCAAGACCCTCTATCAAGGGAGGCTATCATAGGGTGATAGGGCATGACACTCAATGTCCTCCTCTAGCCAACTTGCATGTGAAGGCAGCGGTGTGCTTTTACACACATGTGAGAGATGTACCATGCACAAGTGCACACCAAATTTAATTAATTAATAAAATAAAGATAAGTCATCTTCAGAGGAACAAAGTTACTCCATGTTCCCTAAGCAGGGATGGACCTGCTAGAGGAGCAGTAGGCATACATGTGTTCATTCTTTTCTCTGTTCATGGATGTAGATGTGATGTGATGTGATGTGTTATTCCCATCTTCACTTCCCCACAATTCTGGACTGTAACCTGGAATTGTTAGCTCAAATAGACCTCTTCTCCCCTAAATTTCTCTTTGTCAGGGTGTTTTCCTACAGCAATATAAATGAAATTAAAAGAATAGCATAGACCATGGAAGCACATACTATTTTTCTAGGAACAATGGGTGATGCTTCCACAGAGGGCACCTGGGGAGTGGGGAACTGAAGTCTTCCTCTTTGGAGGAAGACCTCTTCTTGAAAGAAGTCTCTATAGGCATGTCTTAATCCGCTGAACTTGGTGGTGCAGATTAAGTGGTATTTCCACAAGCAGACACCGACAGCTAAACTCTGAGCTGAACTCTGGAATCCAGTTGCAGAGAGGGAGGAGTAATGAGCAAAGGGATCAAGACCAGGCTGGAGAAACCCACAGAAACAGCTGACCTGAACAAGGGGGAGCTCATGGCCCCCAGACTGATAGCTGAGAAGCCAGTATGGGACTGTTTCAGACCCCCTGAACAAGGGGATCAGTTTGGAGGTCTGGGCAATCTATAGGGACTCTAGTAGTGGATCAGTATTTATCCCTAGTGTACGAATGGACTTTGGGAGCCCACTCCACATGGAGGGATACTTTCTCAGCATAGACACACAGGGGAGGGCCTAGACCCCACTCAAATGATATGACAGACTTTGAAAATCCCCATGGAAGGTCTCACCCTCCCTGGGGAGCAGAAAGGGGATGGGATACAGGGTTAGTGGGGGGCAGGGAAGGAGGGGAGGGAGAGGGAACTGGGACTGACAAGTAAAACAGGTTTGTTTCTAATTTAAATTTAAAAAATGGAAAAAAGAAGACGAGGGAATGGAAATCTGTACAAAAGCTAGACCACATATGTTAAACTAGGCAGGAGGGTTTTGTGCCAAGTTAGCTTCAGTATTGCTTATACAGCATGAATGAATGAAGAGCTCTCTGGCTACATCCACTCCTGGAGAGCTATTGGAAGTAAATGGTTGCTGGGAAAGAAAGAGTCAGAGTCACTTATTAAGTGATATAGCCATTGATAAGTTGCCCTTTCTGTAGTAAATAACCATACCCCATGCTCCTGTAAGTAATGCTAATTAAACTCGGTGGGTCATAAAGTTAAAGGACATGAAATTAGGACATGGCTTATTGGAAAGAAGAATGCTTCCAGAGAGAGCGAGAAAGAGTAGGAGGAGGTATAAGAGATAGATATGATCAAAACGCATTATATATATATATATATATATATATATATATATATATATATACATATATATATATATGCGTGTGTGTGTGTGTGTGTGTGTGTGTGTGTGTGTGTGTAATGTCAAAAATACACAATATTATTTAAACTCCTATTTTGTTGTGCATAGAATCAATGGGTGTTACCCTTTCCATCTGGCCCAGCTGGAGCACATTTCCTCCCTCTGGGATGTAGAAGTGTACTCTTTCCTTAAAAATTGTTCCCAGTTCTACTTAAAACATAAATCAAATGTGAAATTGTGTGTGTGTGTGTGTGTGTGTGTGGTCTCCACAGGAAAAGTTTCACACAATAGCTTGCTAGCATGAGGAGGTGTTGCCAGACAATTTTTGCAGTTCTGATTAAACCCATGCTGCTGACCACCAAGTCACAGAGATGTATCCTAGCATTTATTCCTTCCTCTACATAGTCACCTTTTGTACTTTTCTTGTTCTCTGTCTCCAGTTATACTGAGTTGCCTCTAGTGCCTGTGGCATTAGCTTTTCTTATTCTACCCTAACTCAGAGTAAAGTTGTTGCTTCTGAGAGGAAATGGGGCACATGGGTCTCGGTGGAGTTCCAACCAAGTCTTCTGTTTCCTCATACAACCAGCACTGTGTGGGAAGTACCCATGGGCCAATGGGATTCATGTGGAAAACCTGTTGGCAGGTACCTGCTTTCATGTATTGATACCTATGTTTGTTAGCTTTAATTGAGTGGTCAACACAACCTTTCTGTAGGAAAGAGAGTCTCAATGAGAGATTATCAATATTGAACAATGGGCATGTCTGTAGGGGATTATCTTCAATCAACAGATGTGGGAAGACCCAGCCCACTGTGGGTGGCCCCATTCTCTAGGCATTGAACCTGAACTGTCTATGCAGGAATGATTGAGCTGACCACAAATAAGCAAGAAAACATGAATGTATTCATTTTTCCTCTACTCTTGACTGTAGGTGTAATATGGTTGGCTGCTCAAGTTCCTGCCTTGACTTTTGTGCTATGATGGAATGTAACCTGGAATTGTGAACTAAAATAACTCTTATTTTTTAAAAAATGCCATAAGTTACTTTTCATCAAGACATTTTAACACAAGAACAGAAACTAAGACAGCACCCTTCTCGTAGGATGTCCCGCTTGACCACTAGCCTGCAAAACAAATTCCTGCAGTTTGCTAACAATCTTTAGCTGAATCTTCCTACACATTTTTATTTGATCAGGTGACATCTACCCAGAGAATCAAGTGTTAATATCTTACTTATTCTTGCATACATACATTTTTCTCTAGATTGTGGGTTAATTGACATGAAGCCTCAGGTTTTTACTGCTATAACAAAAATCAAGGTGATCTGGAGCTATAACTTAAGTGATAGAGCCTTGACTTCCAAATCCAGCATGGCCTAAAGAAGGCATGGTGGTGCACCCACTCAGAACCCCCAGTACTTGTAAGGTTGAGGCAGGAGGATCTGGAGTTCTGGATTTCAAGGTCACCTTTGAGTTTGGGAGTAGCATGGACTGCATGAGATTCTGTTGAAATGAGGAAAGATGCGAGAGAAGGGAAGGGAAGGCAAGGAAGGAAACAAGGAAGGGGAAAAGAAAAAGAAAGAAACAGTAATGAACTTCCTATTTTCCACATTATTTTTCTTTTCTAAGGTCAGAGTGATGGTTTGTTCTGCTGTCTGATTTGAGAGCTTTATCTCCAGTTATTTGGATCAATGCCTTCTTATCATTGCTCCTCAACTATATCCAGGGATCTGATTTAAAACAAGGGATTCTGTGTTGCCACACTTCTCTTCTGCCAAAACTTCCACTGGAATTTCTACCTCCCTCCCTCCCTCCCTCCCTCCAGTAGTGACCCTCCCCTGGCTGGCAGAGCTCTGCAGAATGTTACATGCTGTGAATATAACCCAGACTACTGAGGCAGAAAAGTAATGTACTAGCAGATTCCTCTGAGCATCTGAAATCAGCTTTGAAAATGTCAAACAGCCCTTTGATGCCCTGCTGTTCCTGTGTGCAACATCCTAATTTTCCTCCAAGGGAGTCTCAGGATGGGGAATGTGTCTTGCTTTCATTCAGATAAGTCAGTGAGGCATTTCTTAAAGACCTACTGTGCATCTAGGGTGTGTGTGTTTGTGTGTGTGTGTGTGTGTGTGTGTGTGTGTAGGTATGTACAGGTACACTTGTGGGGGCAGGGATTTCATTGTATAATACTGGGTCATTTTGGTAAGCACAATTTAGAGAGAGATGGATGTCTAATGTCCTCAAGAAGAAATGTGGTTAATCTTCAGCTCTCTCTCTCTCTCTCTCTCTCTCTCTCTCTCTCTCTCTCTCTCTCTCCTCTCTCTCTCTCTGTGTGTAGTGTGTATGCATGTGTATGAGATTTCATTGTATAACACTTAGTCAGTTACTTAGTCAGTTTGGTAAGTGCTGAATCCCTGGGCTGAGAAACAAGTTGGGCTGGAAAGTACAAAGCAAATATATTAGAGATACAGCTTATCTTTCTTGTATCAAAAGGAAGCCATGTTTGTTGTTTCTTTGTTTGTATGTGTGATGTGCGTGTCTGCATGCACAGGTACACGTGCGTGGGTACACATGCATGTCTCTGTGTGTATATGTGTGTATGTGTATTCATATACACGGATGCTAGAGAATAACTGCAGATTTCATTCCTTGGGAGCCCACCTTGTTTCTTCGCAGCACTGTCTCTCACTGAGACCTGGGGCTTTCTATTTCCTCTAGTGGCTGGCCAGTGAACTATGGGGATCTCTCGGTCTCCCCTTCCCCAGTGCTGAGATTAGAAACACACACTGCCTTGCCTGGTTATTTGGGGGGGGGCTGATGATTAAACTTAGGTTCTCATGCTTTCATAGTAAGTACTTTATCTGTTGAGGTACCTCCCTAAATATTAGGAAAATTTCAAGCTCTGTAAAGGCCTATGCAACATGACCTTGTTCTAAAAAAAGAACAGAAAGTAACTCAGACCCCTGAATGCATGGGTTTAGATGTCCACAAACCTCAAGTGTCAAAATGCTTCTTGGGGCTAGAGAGATACTCAACAGTTAAGAGTACTTGCAGAGGATCTGAGTCCAGTTCCCAGCATCACATCAGGTAGCTCACAACCACCCAGTCTTCCAGCTCCAGAGTACACAGCTCCCTCTCCTGGATTCTGCGGGTACCCACATGCTCATGTACACACACACATACACACACACACACACACACACACACACACACACACACACACACGTATACACATACATAATTAAAAATAAGCAATCTTTTAAAAAATGATCACTAACATTGCAAAACTTATAGGAAGATCCTTCCTTAGTCATATGTACCAGTGGTAGATTGAAATTTCCTCATTTGCTCTGATAGATTCCCTGACCTTACTCTTAATGATCTTATTAGAAAGCATTTGGCATTTGTACTGGCTGGTTTTAGGTCAACTTGACACAAGCTGGAGTCATCAGAGAGGAAGGAGCCTCAGTTGAGGAAATGCCTCCATAAGATCCAGCTGTAAGGCATTTTCTCAATTAGTGATCAATGGGGGAGGGCACAGCCCATGGTGGGTAGTGCCATCCCTAGGCTGGTAGTCCTGGGTTCTATAAGAAAGCAGGTTGAGCAAGCCAGTAGAAATAAGACAGCAAGCAGAACCCCTCCATGACCTCTGCATCAGCTCCTGCTTCCAGGTTCCTGCCCTGTTTGAATTCCCATACTGACTTCCTTCAATGATGAACAGCAATGTGGAAGTGTAAGCCAAATAAACCCTTTCCTCTCCAACTTGCTGTTTGATCACAGTGTTTCATCACAGCAAAAGAAACTCTAAATAAACAGCAATGGTTTGACTCTTAATTCTTTCACTTTCTCCCTGGAGCAGAACCTAGCAATTGTATTTCTCAATGCTCCTTTCTACAATAGTCTGCTTCCTTTCCTTTCTTCACACCTGTTCTAACACACTAAAAATGGGAGCTCCAGAGATGGCTCAGTGGTTAAGATTACTTGTAGTTTTAAAGATGATCTCTGCTGGGTTTTCAGCACCAGCATGGCAGCTCACAAAACCAGCTCACAGTGGTTCCAGTTCTAAGGGATCCAATACCACCTTCTGGTCTCCATAGATGGCACACATACATATGCACATATACACATATGCAGATAAAAATTTATACATAGGCTTTAAGTATGAGAAACATGAAATTGTTAAGGATGAAGTTGGAGTATTGGTAACATAGAAAAGGACATAGTGGTTAGCTCTCTGGAGAACTGGGCTTCTAAATTCCTAGTCTATTACAAGAAGCTAACACTGTTCAAGAACAGTGACATGATAGCTATCTGACTGGAGATGAATTTGGAGCCATTCCAATATGGATCCTAATGAAGGCACCACTCTTTGCCTGCTTGATGACTTGAGAATATGACTGGACCCTCTCTCTCTCTCTCTCTCTCTCTCTCTCTCTCTCTCTCTCTCTCTCTCTCTCTGTATCCATGGATTAGGGGTGGGGGAATTTCATGATAAACAATGCAGAAAGTGTCTGGGACACTGTCCCACAAAATATACTCAGGAAGTTCAAACAGGGATCATAATTATATTACAAGTGCTCTTTGGCCATGATGGACAGCCCAATTCTCAACACAGTGAAGCCATAGTTGTGGAAACGGGAGATATATCATTAGATTTCTATCCATGGACAGTGATTCATATAGATTCCAGGCTGCTCTAAGATGTGGCTAAGATGGAGATTTTTAATAACCCTGAGTCCTAGATGGGAAGATGGCTCAGTGGGTAAAGTATTTGATGTATAACCCACATACAAAAGCACTGGGGAGGCAAAGATAGGCAGATTTCTGATGCCCCCTAGCTTGTTCACCTAGCTTAACTGGTGAGGACAGGACTAATGAGAGTACTAGTCCCAAATAGGGGTGTGTGGCACCAGAGAGATGACACCTGGCTTCCACACACACATGAACACACTGACACATGCATACAGATAATTATTCCGTGTCCTTTTTTCTGGTGCATATTCTGCTGATGGTACAGAAAGAATAAAAGTCAATGACGTCCTGGAAACCCTTTTTTTGTGACAACCACCATTCTCCCTACTTGAGTATTTGTTACTCTCATTTCATACAATTTATCAGTTGGGTTTCTACTGTTCCACCCTGTGCCATAGTCAATGGAGCCTATCCATGCATTCAAGCCTTTTCAAGTACTCAGTCAAGCATTGGTGACTGGTGATGGGCAAGTTCTCAATCAAGCAGCCATTGAAGAAACCAGAGCAGGCATTGATGTTAGGTCTCTACTGTGTGGACGCAGATATTCCCACTTTCCCAAAGCAGTTCTTTCTGTAAGTCAGCTTCTGGAGCCTTTAGCCTTCAGGCATGACCCTTGTGATCACACCAACATAACAAATAATCTGAACATGCTTTCTAAAAAATATTATACAATATATATGGTTCCATTTTAAAGCATAGAAAGTCTGAGGCAAGGGTTGAAAGCTAATTTATTGTAATGTCACCCTGGATAAGTAGCAAATCCCTGTAAACAAGAATGCATTGTCTAATTAACAGTATGATAACATAAAATACAGTGGTGGATAGTTGGAAAGAGCTGTTACAGTGAAGCATTGTACATCACTTGAAATATTGCTTCAATTACCTGTAGTCACTGGCTCCTTCTCCTCATCTCATGAACACAGGCTTGACATGATAACCATTCTTCATTTCTGTGCTTGCTTTCCTTTCATTCTCTCTGACTGTGAGATTTCCTCGGATTTTGAGGATACAGTGACTTTCCAGTAAGCCCCAGGGATCTGCCAGTTCTCTTGCTCCCCAGCTCTGAGGTTAGACTTGCATGTGCCTGTGTTCAGCTTTTTCATAAAAGGTTCTGAAGAATTGAATTCAGGCCCTTGTACTCCTAAGGAAAGCACTTTACCAACTGAGCTGCTGTTGTTTTGTTATGTTTTGTTTTGAGATCACATCTCAGGACATAGTCCTAGCTAGCCTAGAGCTCATTCAGACCAGGCTGACCTCAAACTCATAGTTTGAGGTCCTCCTGTTTGAGAAATCCTCCTGTTTCTGTCTTCTAAGTACCAAGATTACAGATCTGTGCCACCATGACAACCTTGAGCACCTGCTTTCACATGAGTAATAATGACAAACTTTTTTTTAAGTATTTGTTACTATTACAAAGCATTCATGGGGCTTTGGGTTAAGCAACTTCTGTAGTATTTAAAATAACCAACATCTAAGTAGCAATTAGCAGTTTCAGGCCACAAACTCTAATGTGCACAAATCACAAGACTCCTTACCACTGTGCACTGTGGCTTTCCCACTTTTATGTGTATGTTTTAGGGAGTTGGTTTGGCACCAACCTGTCATCAGAAAGCAAGAACTAAGAGTGAGCTCTCTGCTCCTGGATGTCTTTAGCATTGTTATGCAGAAATCTCTGAGTTGGTGCTTTCCATCCTGCAGAGTGCTCATTAACAATGGGAAGTACAATTCAGGAGATTCAGGAAGACTCTGAAACTTACCAGATACATTAGACCCCGAACATTCATAAACAGTGCAGACTGTTGAGAGACACTGTGATGTTTTGAAAGAAAATGGCACCCATAAGCTCATAGGGAGTGTCACTATTAGGAGGTGTGGCTTTATTGGGGGTAGGTATGGCCTTGTTGGAAGAAGTGTGTGACTGTGAGGACAGGTTTTGAGGTTTCTTATGCTCAAGATCCCACCCAGAGTCTCAATCTACTTCCTGTTGCCTTCATATCAAGATGTAACCAGCATCATATCTGCCTGCATACCAGCATACTCCCTATCATGATGATAATGGAATAAACCTCTGAACTGTGAGCCACCATCTCAATTAAATGTCTTCCTTTATAATAGTTGCTGTGGTCGTCGTGTCTCTTCACAGCAATAGAAACTCTAACTAAGACAGTTACTCACAAGACAAGCTGCCTAGAAGACAGAGACTAGTGACTTGTTTTCAAGAGGCTTAGAACAGTTGAGTTGCCTAGGAGAGACCATCTTCAACCTGTCAAATTTCCTGCAAGTCATGGAGTGAGCTCCAAGGATGCAACTTTCCTAAGCAGTCATGGAGACTGGAGCTGGATTTTGGTGACCCAGCTGTATTTGAGTCATTCTGATCCTATAACTAAACACTCACCACACTTCTCTAAGTAACCCAAATAAACTCATTGGCTTGTCAAGTTGGACTGTTGATATCCTTACTTTAGTCCACCGTTGGTTCCCTGTGTATGGTGAGTACAGGTTTGTTCACATCTCCATGGAAACGATGTCACACAGCAAGCATCTTGTATTCATGATCTGTAGTGCATAGCAGTCAGTATACATTAACTTTCTACCTCAATATTTGCATAAGAGCAACCCAATTATCATAAGAAGGGAAACCAGGATCAAGTGTTTATCTGCCTAAACCATAAGCAGCTATATACAATGACAAACTAGTTGGAGAATATGCAATCAGTTGACTTAAGGGAAGCATCATAATGTATGTAGCATGTGCCCAAGGGAAGGAGCAAATTGTTGGCTGGAGAATTTTGTTTTTAATTAAACAGGTAATGTATGCTTGTGTGTCATCCTTTAAAGGGAAATGTATTCACCACAGAGGCATGAATCCTATTAGGCCCTCCTGTACATAAACGGTATGGGTGATTAGCACTGATTGCTGTACTATTAGAGACCTGTGCATGGAGTGGCTTGATTGTAGCATGCCTGGATCCTGAAAGAGCTCCCATATGCTTTGCCCTGAATTGTGAGGACTATGCAGGGCTGCAGTCTGCCTGGAAACTCAATTGTGGGTTTGCATACTTGTGCGTGCGGTGTGAAGGGTTTCTTCATGTAGACTAGAAAAGGGAAAAACATGGAGGAACTGGTGTGATGGAGCTCCCAAAACCTCTGCCCTTTGAGGTCCATGCCCATGCAAGAAGGTGCCTGTCCATCCCATTGGCTGATACTATCTCAGTGATCTTAACTTGTTATGAATGAAGTGTCATTCCCTTCTGAATTCCCTGATTCCAACCACAGAGGTCTTGGTTCTTCTTTCCTGAGTAACAAGAATTTTCAACAGGGCACAGCTACAGTGACATTAAAGGAACACCAACAAAAGCAAGTACAACCTTTAGAATGGACTGTGCACCCAACTGAGTGGCACTGGCAAGCAGCTGCCTCTAGTACAGTGGTTCTCAACCTGTGGGTTGTGACCCTTTGGGAGAGGGAGCGTCTAATCACCCTTTCACAGGGGTCACCTAAGATCATAGGAAAGCACGGATATTTACATTATGATTCATAACAGTAGCAAAATTAGTTATAAAGTAGCAATGAAAATAATGTTATGGTTGGGGGTCAATACAACATGAGGAACTGTATTAAAGGGTCACAGCATTAGGAAGTTTGGAAAGCTCTGGTCTAATGCATGGGCTTGTGAGTTTCTGTCTAGCATATCTCCCTCCCCTTGCTGATGCCTAGGGTGACCTGGGGTTGTCTCCCTTCTTGAATAGACAGAAGCTCTTTTTGAAGCCATCCTTCCCTGGAATAAAATATGTTACAAGCAGATGCATTTGATGCAAGAACACATCTAAAGGTGCATTGCGCACGATGCTAATGAACTGACAAGGGGAAGGGTATCCTATCTTACTGGTGCTTTTCAGGAATGGGCTTCATGGGTATGTTGTCCCTTTTCTGAACTCTGCCTTTCCTCTTACCTAGTTAGCTTGGCTCTCCAGCTACCAGCCCTTTCCTTTATCTTCCTCAGCATTCTTGCATTCATTTTAACCCTAGCCTTTAGCTTTGACCACTTTTATTCTGTCTTGTTCATCGCATCATAACTTCAACCCAAATTGTTCACTCCCAGTTTTGTATCTCATTCTGAAAGTCATGGTAAGAGCTAGATGTGCAAAAGAACTAAAAGTGTCTATGTTTTCCTCACTGCCCAGGCAAAACATAGATGTCTCTGACCACCTCACCTCTTGTGACTAATATCGACTACCAATGTGACAGGATCTAGAATCACTGAGGGCACACCTGTGAGTGAGTCTATAGACTAGGCTCAGTGAAGCGAGAAGACTCACCCCAAGTTTGGGCAGCACTATTCCAACGACTGGGGTCCTAGAGTTCATAAAAAGGAGAAAATGAGCTGAGCACCAGCTCCCATCTCTCTGCTTCCTGACTGTGACCAGCTGCCTCATGCTGGTGCAACTGCCTGCCCTCCCCCCAAGTCATGATGTACTGTATCACCTTAAACCACGGACTGAAGTAAAGACTTCTTTTCTCAAGATCATTTTGCTAGGTACATTGTCCCAGCAATGGAAATACAAATAAGGTATGTCCTCCCTTCTTCCTCCCTCCCCTCCTTCTCTTTCTCCCTCCTTCTTCCCCTTCCTCTCTTTGCTACTTGCCTTCTTCCCTCCCTCCCTCCTTCCTATCCCCTCCCCTTTCTTCCCTCCATCCTCCTTCTATGAATATGCGTGTGTGTGTGCACACGCAATCGTGTGTGTCTGTCTGTCTATCTGTCTCTGTCTCTCATTTCTGAGTTCATAGAAGAGTTTCCAGGCAAATGTTTTTAATGGTTAATTCAACAAATTCAAACCCATGTCAGGTCCTTCCTGTCTTCCTGAGTGACTAAGTCAGGGCCATGCCTCCAGCCTGCAGGCTTTGTACCCAAACATCAACTCCCCGCTCCCTTTCCTCCAGGGTTCCTTCTTACCCACCCAGCTCATCCCTACCTACGCCTCCTTCTCTGATCTTGCCAGAACATATTTCCCAAATCACTAGAAACATCATTTTTACACAAACAGATAATGAATACCTGTCAGAGGCTTCTGTAACTTCTGATGGAGGAAATGAGCAGGATGACAGGTCTGAGTTGACAGACTAGGAGGAACTCGAAGTTTTATAATCTATGAGGAAACAAAGGCTTCAGAAAAGGAACCTGCTGTCCAATGGCACTGTAAAATCTTGTGGGTCATTTTCGTTGCTAAGCAATACAAACAAGCAAAACAACAACCAAAGAAGAAATATAGAAAAGACATCACATCTTACTATTTTTGCACAAATTGTCATTAAACTTATAGGACCATGAAATACCAATTACAAAATTGAAAGACTAAGATAGCCCTCTTGCTAGTGACAGTTAGACTATCACTTCTTTTAGTTCTGTATGTTTCCATTATCTTTTGTACATGAGTGGATGTTGTTGTCGTTTTGCTTACTTGGTGGTGATATTTTTGTTTTGTTTTGTTTTATTGTTTATTTGCTTGTTTTGGAGAAAGAGAGAGGGTCACTGCTTTTGCTGGCTTGGAACTCACAGAGATCAGTCTGTCTCCAACTCCCAAGAATTGAGCTTAAATGTATACACCACTGCACTAGGCCACTGCATATATTTTATTGAACAATCTACTGTGTGCTTTTGTTTTGCACACCAGCTTGGCTCAGCTATCCAATCACTAGCAAATCTTGGGTTTGTTCTGAAGGTATTTCTCAGTTGTAACTAAAACCATGATTACTAGACTTTAAACCCAGGACATTGTGTTGGATAATCCAGATGGGCTTGATTCGATTTCAATTGACTTTTTCCTAAAAGCTGGTCTGGAACTTACACAGGGCAGAGAGAGAGAGAGAGAGAGAGAGAGAGAGAGAGAGAGAGAGAGAGAGAGAGAGAGAGAGAGTCATGTGATAGGAGCTTTAGACTCCATATCCTAATGGCATATTCTATGAGCTTTAGACTTCACCAGTCAGGTAAGTCAGTCCTCCCTAGCACAAACATCAAGACATCCTCTCTCTATATATCTTCTCTATTGGTTCCATTTCATTAGCCAAACTGTGAATGACCTATTCTTTCTCTTTTTGTGACAGGAGCCTATTTTTCTGGGGATGAACTCTCAGTTTCACAAGACAGAGCCAAGTATCTTCCAGGAAGCATCTTCCAGGTGAATGATAAATTCTGTTGTTTATTATTCCCCAGCTGAGGTTATTTTGTTATAGCTGCCCAAATACACCAACACAGGAGTTATTGAAGGGATGTCCAACAGGCATCCTATTGCTTGGGGGGGGTGTTTTTTTTCCAGAGGCAAGATTCTTAAATGTCTTTAAATGCTGGTGGGCTCTTACCATCTAGCAAATATCCAATGGCACTAAGTGTCAAAAGACGGTTCAACTGACCAGAAGGAAAAGAAAGCTGTGAATCCTGTCACTTTCTCATTGTCCCAAGTGTTGTAATTTATAAAAAGCAGCTCAATAGAGAAAGAGTCCATGCCACAGAGTTCAAGCAGAAGGGTTTCTTTAGGGGAAAAGGATTTAAAAAAGTAAAAAGGGGAGGAGGGAGAAGAACCTCTGGGACAGAAGCACTGGAAGAGAGGAAAGAGAGAGAGAAGAAAGAGAGAGGAGCAGAGAGAGAGAAAGAGAGAGAGAGAGAGAGAGAGAGAGAGAGAGAGAGAGAGAGAGAGAGAGAGAGATGGTGGGGCCCTTTTAAAAGGGAACATATTGAATAGGCAAGGGTGGTGCTCTTAGTGGCTGCATTGAGGAACTGCTGAGGAACTGACACTTTGGAATGTCAGAACTCCAAAGGGAGGCCAATGCAGAAAATAATAACACCAAGTGTGATAAGTTCAGAACCCTTATAAGTTTGGTTGGCTTTCTAACTCTCATGAGCCATCTCTCTTCCCTAGGGAAATGAATGTTGCCACCTGAAGGGACAGCTACTCTTAATGTCTCACTATGCTTCTTAAGAGTCCATCACTCCTGGTGTCTAACCAAGCACGCTTTCCCCCAAGTCAGATGCCAAGTTCATCTCCCTTCACTCCCACCACATTTAACCAGATTACTTTGAGAAATGTTCATTCACTCCTCTCACCTTGCTCCTTGGTGATAAACCCTCATTGGTGTCTGTTACAGCCAGACTGAGTTTATGGCAAAAGACTTGAATTTGGGTTCCCTGTATACTTTCCCCAAAATCTCACAATGACTATCCTTCAAGAATAGTAACAAATACTCTCATCTCTTCCTGTACCTCTACCAGAACCAGGAATGTGACTTTCTCTAACTGTGCTAAGAGCATAAGGCACATTCTTCAATGATGGCAGAACCATGAAGGTTATGACCCACTTTTGGAGATTTTTGTTGTATTATGAGAATAACCCTTTTCTGTCCATACCTTTGAGTTGTCTCTATATGATTTACACCATGAGCTCAACATCCTTGTTTTAATTGTCTACTGACATTCTCAGGAAATTTACTGCTATGAAATTCTCTTGCAAGGCATCATTAGCAAAGTGAACTCCGTGTTCATGTTTGGCAGTAGTTGGACTTGTCCCAGAAATAATTCAAGACCATATCATATCATACCATCACATCATACCCTCAAGACCCATTCTGTATTCTGAGTATCATTCTTCTCAATAATACTGACCTTTCAGGGTTTTGCTATTGCTAAACTCTACCTACATCTTTTCTGGTGTCAACCACAGCTCCACCGGGTTGCATTTGAAACCACATCTCTGAGGCTTATAGTCCTTACTTTTCGCAGTCTGTGATCAAATACCTGACATATGCAAGGAATGGAGATGTATTTTGACTTGGCTTATGGTTTCAGAGGGACTTCAGTCTATGATGACTGGAAGGCAAGGTGGCAGGAGCTTGATGTTGATACCTGCTCACATCCTAGAAAACAAGAAGCACAGAAAGAAGATGGGAACTATCCCTACTGACCTTCTTCCACCATCCAGGCCCACTTTCTAAAGACACTATAGCCTTTGAAATAGTACCTCCAATGTGGGATTGAGCATTCAGGACCTGAACCTGTAGGAGATATTTCAGATTCAGACCATAACAAAGGTATGACGGCTAAGACGTTTGTAAGGAATTCCAAGCACCAAAGGAGAGGTGGAAGGAAGGTATTATTATAAAAGTGAGATTGGGAAACTGCAAAACCATTTGACAGATTTCTGTTAAATCTGTTAACGGAATCTCCAAGTTAACTGAATCTCCAGGGGTCTGACATTACTGAAGTGCATGAAAGTCATCAAAAGACAAGCTTAGAGGCGAATATATTTAGAAGTGAGGAGAATTTCCAGCCAAGCAGCTCAACAGATAAAGGTGCTTGCTGCCAAGCCTGATGGAGTGAATTGATCCCAGGGACCCATATGGTAGAAAGAGAGAACTGACTCATGTTGTCCTCTAACCCTCTGTATGCACATCATAGCATGCCCCCACTAAATAAGTAATGTACAAATAAGTAAATGTAATAGAAATGGAGAGAACTGTGAGGCACTGTACACAATGGTTAGGAATAAACAAGAATAGATTTATGCCAACTACCTCAACTGTCCTGGTGTTGTAACCTCAGTCACTAACATGTCAGTCTAAACTTAGAGGATTTTGTGAACATGTGAAATCCAGAATCCTTCTGTCACTCTCCACCACCTCTGAGGATCTCCAAGACAATGACAGTAACACTCAAGACTCTGGTAATACCATCTGTATCCAGGTGCTAGGAGAAGACCATGAGGACCACGTACCTGATAGAGACCATCTCCAGACTAGGCAGAAGGTCATTTAGGAAGCAGGATTTAAGCTCAAACCCATACATCCACATCCATTCCTCTCACGAAGCAGAGCCTCAGGGGCTGTGCAGACACGTGCCAGGCATGTTGGGGTCCTCTTGAAAGCTTGTATTCCTGGAGCTGGAATGGCTCTGAGAAATGCAATCATAGCTGTGCAGCCTGTTCTCTCTAACAAAGGCTGCTGGAGGGAAGGAGCGAAGCAGGTGGGCCTGTCCAACCCACTTAGCCCAGGTGGGACACATACCAGGCCTGTCAAGGTTTCTTAATTAATCGTTCCTACTGCCTCCTGCAAACTAAAGCTGTAATTTCCCAAGACAATCCAAGGTGACACAGGACCCTCTTCTAAAGGCATTAATTAGGAACATCTCGTTCCCTGTGGCAGGGGTGGAGCAGATCCTTTTGACTGCAGTGTATATTTATTTAGAGCTATTACCACATAATATTTACAAGATACTTAACATGCATTAATTACCCTGTAAGAAACTCTATGGCTCTGATAGCATTGTTCTGTCAGGACTATAAAATTCACCCTCCCTTCCACACATAGACACTTTTTTAATCACCTTGGGAGGAAAAAGAAGAAAAATTAAAATTAATTGCATGTCCATTAAATGCTTCTTTTTAATAGAAAATGTGCAACTTTTGTAAAAGCACAAGCCAGGAAATTCAGTGAATCAAGAGCAGATAGCACCCACTTCTAGACACACTCTACTGTTTTTATGAGCATGTTTTACAATCCATTCATTATGCTGTCCATCCTTCTGAAAGCTGGTTATTATATTGCTCATACAAAGAAACATGTGAATGGCTGTGCAGTAAGCCATGAAAATCAAGACAAAACTGAACATTTCTGATGCTATTTGAATCTGTCTCCCTTAGATCACCGACTTAAGAATTCTTGGGGGAGCTTCTTCCCTTTTAACACCCACTCAAAACCCCAGATAATGGAGGAAGAGTTTGTGTAGAGGCTCACAATTCAAGATGATTTCCTTGTGATGTGTGAGTTTGTGTGTATGTGTGTATACGGTATATGTACATGCACATATGCAAGTTGACACACGCATGCATGCACATAGAGGCCAGATAAGGATGCTACTCTTTGCCCTCTTCTCTTGAGACGGGATCTCTCCCTAAGCTTGGAGCCAGGCTAGCAGCCTGCAATTCTTAGTGAACCTTTTATTATTCCTCACAACCACCCCCAAAACACTGCACACACAGTGCTGGGGTTAGAGATACATGTGTGACCATACCCAGTTATTATGTGAGTGCTGTGGACTCAAGTTCTTGCCCATTCAGACATCTTCCCAGATCAATGTTCTAAATTTTTGTGTTCCAGCAAGGTTAATATGTTGTAACATCTTCTGTAGTGCAGTTGTTTTAAGGAGTAGGGTCTTGTTTGGACATGGCAGTGCATACATTTAATTCCAGAACTCAGGAAGCAGAAGCAGGGGGAATAAATGAACTCAAGGCTAGCCTTGTTTTCATAGTTAGTTCCTGGACAGCCACGGCTATACACTTTTCAGTTAGAGAGAATAGCTACATAACAATGTTGTCATGAAAAAGCCTTGAGAGACCCCATTTTCCACTTCAACCAAGATAGAAAAATAGCAAAACGAAAAAGCATCTAATAGGAATGGGACTGGACTTAACAACAAATCTAGTACCTTTATCTTAGACTTCCTTGATTCCATAATAGTGAGTAACAAGATGGTTTGTTAGAGCACTTAGAATGTACTATGACAGTTGTTATCCGAGGATGGTCAGTTGGCATCTTAATTCTTCCGAAGGCAGTGTTTTTTTCTGGAAGCAAGATGGCAGAGTAAGAAAATCCAAGTGGTGCAGACTGATCCTTGTCACAGCCCTCCCTTGTATAATTAATTCTCCCTCAGTATAAGTCATCTTCTGTCACATCCCATCCAGGCTGCCTTTCAATGGTGGGAACACCCTCACTCAGTGAGTAGTTTGATTTCACTTTCAGAAAAATATTTAGCCTAAATTTGTCTCTATGAATTTCACTCTGTTACTCACATTTGACTTTTAGGGCTAGGGATAGTAGAGAAATACTCCATTTTTGGATAGGAACAGGGGTTTTTGTATACGTATTTTAAATAAGCCTCTATTGCCTAGAAGAGTTAAACCTTTTGAAGGTATGAAGCATGTCTTTACCTTGCACTATAGTCATGTGCCAAAGTCTACCTGGCATCCCAATTCATTTGGAGATGTGTCTATGGGTAAACAAGAAGACCCCATTTCCAGGGCCAATAAAGGTCTTATCTTGGCAGCTCACTCTATCTATGTCTTTCTAAGATGCCCTTTCAACTTACCATAAATATCCGTATCAATTTAAGGCTAAAGGGAGCTCTAGGTCTCAGTTTTCTTCTTAGAGACAGTCACCATCTTGGAGCAGGTCCCAGTACATTTGTGCATTTCCTAATTACAGTTTTCAGTTTTATGATAAATGCAGGGAGCCTCTTCTACAGAGCTTACAACTCGTGACAAGCAGGAAATAAAAGTATGAAATGAACATCTTATTCTAAGAGTGGGATTACAGTGGAGAGGAGTAGTTGACACAAATACATGTTGGAAGTGATCCAGACAAGAGGAAAATTGAATACATTTCCTAGGTAATGCCCAAACATTGCATGTGTTATGCTGCTGAAAATTGTGAAAATTATGTATTGAATTGTCTCTCACTTGCACAAAGAAATACCATAGTGTGGTACTGACATCTCTGTGAGTTGCATTTCTTGGAGCATGAAATTGAGACCATTCATTCAGCAAACATACTTTGACATCTATGTGTTTTTCCAGATGCTATTCTAGTCACCAATGCCAGGAAAGCTAATGGCACTGCCTTAAAAGTATTAAAGAGGGACACAGATATAAAACAATAATGGTAGTCTGTTATCATCTTCAACCAAGATACTCATAATTCTGCCAGGAACTACAGAAGGGAGAAAAGCTAACACAACCTGGGAACACTGAGAGATCTATCACACAGTAATGATAATGGAGCTGGGTATAAAAAGGCAAGTAAGATTTCCCAGAGTAAAAATGTTAGAGAAAGACTTTCTATGTGGACACAACTAGCTAAAGCTTGTGGGGTCCAAGAATGCAGAAAATGCAGTGAGACTGAAATGTAGAGGTATGACAGACAGAGTAACCAAGGAAGCTGAGCCACCTCAGAAAGTACTTTTAAGGTGCTGGTTCTATAAATGGCTGTGAGATAGAGAAGGGGAAGCAAGCAAGAAATAGGCTGTAGAGAGTTAGGGGTGGCTCAACAGGTAAAGATGCTTGCCTTCAAGTCTGACAACCTGAGCTCAATTTCCATGACCTACCTGGTAGAAGGAAAGAACTACGGCTCAAAAGTCATCCTGTATCCTCCATATGCAGGAACACACACACATTTTGTAAAAACAATAAATAAACAAAATTAGAAATCTGACCATACTGCATCATTTAAAAAAGTATATATTTTTATAAAATATAAATAGGCTATAAAGAATCTGATTACTACATTGAGGGGCAAGACAAGGAAGTAGAATTGTGGGATTCTTTCTTTGAGCAATTTGGTAGACCAAGTTATCATTAACCAAGATACACAGCAGAGTTATTAGATAATATTAGTAATAGATATGTTGGTTTTTAGGTGCCTACAGAATACAAATTGAAAACTATCAAGGAATCCTTTCTGAAATTTAAGGGAGTGTGATGGGGGAAGTCCTACTGTGTATATGTTTGTTTTATTGGTTGATAAAAAAGCACTGTTGGTCAATAGGGAAGCAAGTTAGGTGGGACTAGGAGAGAAGGAAGATTCTGTGAAATGTAGTAGAGAGACAGTCTCCATGTGATCCCAGGAAGAGAGGACACATGCCGCTGGCATACTCGATAAGATAAGTCTTTATAAAATATATAGATTAATGGTTATGGTTGATACTTAAGACTGAGCTAGCAAATAAGAAATCCTAGTCATTGACCAGCAGCATTGTAACTAATATTAATCTCTGTGTGCTATTTGGGGGTCCCAACATGGCGGTGGAACACAGGCAGCTGGTGGAAAGAGTTATAGTTACAGGAGGGGTCACTGATAGATTATATTTTGAAACATATAAGTAAACAAAATACCCTAAAGACATAGATGATATAAACCATGAGGAGATGGCAGCAAGAACTAACCCAAGAAGTCAACATTCCAAGCATAGCAGAAACTAAATGTTGATGTTGACAGGGCAGTGCAGGATTCTACTAGGAGGGCCAGTACCTACAGCTCTACCAAGCTGTGTGTGACCACTTTCCACACTTAACCAAAATTTACTTGGTGGTGGTGGTGGTGTTTTTAATAATAGGTGCTTCTAGAGGCCAAACAAGGGTGTCAGATCCCCTAGAGCTGGAGTTATAGACAGAATCCATATGCTCACCAGCCCTGTTGTGTCCAGAAGACACTTCTCAAAGTCACCCATCACCTTTGGACCTTCCAGTCTTTCTGTCTCCTCTTCTTTATAGATCCCTGAACCTTGGGGAGAGTGATGGCTAGACAATTAAGAGTGCTTGCTGCTTTTCTGGTGCAAGCACTTATAGAAAGCTCACTACTGCCTCTAACTCCAACCTCTTCAGGCTTGGACTCACACACACACATACACACACACACACACACACACACACACACGCACACACACACACACACACACACACACACACAGAGAGAGAGAGAGAGAGAGAGAGAGAGAGAGAGAGGCATAGTCTCATTTTTAAAAAGTTGTGATAAACTTCATTTCAAACAATTTTAATCATCTTAGTATTTCTTAGTTGAGATCAGATTTACTCAGTGTGATTGATTATCACTATTCTTGTCCAATGTCTTACTGGTGCTGATGCCTCTACTAGATCACCCTCACCCTAGTTGTCAGAACTCTAGCATCTAAACAGCTAATGACTACCATGGGAGTAAACTTCTAGTTCCCTTCTGTGAAAGGGATGAATATTTGGTACCAGTTTGTTGCTTTATTAAGCATGTTTTCCTCATATTCAGCTTTGGAGCCTTATAGAATAATATTATATCCCAATAAATGAATATATAATATATGGTCTAGCCAATTATTTCAAAGACATGCATACATATAAAAACATAAGGCTTCATTAGAGCCATTATCTTGTCAAAAGTTGAAGAAAATGACCCCTGTCAGACAGCTTTGTCATTTATGAATGTTGTTTTAATGGTGCCTGATAATGGGACAACCAATCATGTTCCCTCTTGTCAGTCTTCCCTCATCTATGGACAATAAAGGCCCCAAAACTTAGAGATAATCAGTGTACAGATTAGACTCCTCCTTTTCATATATGAGTGAATTACTGTGTAATTTTTAGAAGTTAGCATCTTTTCATTTTGAACACCATCAATCCATTAACAAAGACAGGAGTCTCCCCTCATTTTCCAGGGAGTCTTCAGTGATTAGAAGGGTCTTAGTAACAGCTCTTTAGTGACTCTTAAAGGTTAACAGGCATCAAAAATTCACTTTGAGGTCTTGTTAAAAGACAGGTTGCCAGAGCTAGAAAGATGGATCAGTGGATAAGAGTGCACACTGCTCTTCCAGAGGACTGGAGTTTAGTTCCCAGCACCCACAATGAACCTAGAGTTGGGTGGGTCAGGAGATGTATAGAATCTGAGAAGGAATGAGAAGGGAGAGAGAATAGGAGCAAAACGTAATATATGAAATAATTAAAGTAGTTAAAATGAAATAAAAGAGAAAAATTGAAAATTGAGACTATGTATGTTCCTTTGTTTGTATGCAGCTGACTGACCCCACAGTGTTCCCCACATATGTATGTACTCTGTCCAGAAGCCCTTGTGTATAAACATCAGCTAGACCAAACAACTTTAAACAATTCTTCCTTTTTCATATTAAGCTATTTTTCAAATACATATTACTTAATTGTCATGCTCTATACCCATATAGTATATGTGTGCCACATATGTGATCATGTGTGTGTGTGTGGATAAATGTACTTGAGTATGCATGCATGTGCAACTCACAGGAAACTCATAATGATAGTTCTTCAGGCATTATCCCACTGTTCTGGAACTTACCAAGTAGACTAGGTGGCTGACCTGTGAGTCCCAGGGGTCTAGCTGTCATCAACTTTATAGCACTGAATTACAAGTGCATACCATAATGGCTGGCTTTTCTACAGGTGTTTCAGAAATCAAACACAGGTCCTTGTGCTTGTATAGCACATGAGTGCTCTCTCCAACTCTATATTGCTTTTAAAGTTTGCTCTTTTTGTCTTCCTAAGTCAGTCTCCAAGCATCTACAAGTGGAACACAGTTGTAAAGAGAGTGTTTGCAGAGAAAACAGAAGTTTCTCAAGGTGGAAGAGCTTGCACTACAAAAGAAAAGTCTAGGTCCTGGGGATCTTAAAAGGAGAGAGTCTCTTCATTTCCCAAAGCTTCCACTTCCTTTGCATTTACCATCAGAAACCAAACTATGTATCTTGAAACTTCAGCTTCCTTCTTTATACACTCTCTGAAGATCTACATGGAGGCTTCACTTCAAGTCAACAAATGTTGACTTCTTGGAGGCCGGAGAGATGGCTCAGCAGTAAGTACACTACTCACATAGGAACTGAGTTCAGTTCCCAGCATCCACATTAAACTGCTAACAACCACCTACATATCCAGCTCCAGATAATTCAATAGTCTCTTCTAGCTTCTTCAGTGCACCTGCATGCATGAGTGCATCCTTCCCATGCGTGCGCGCGCGCGCGCGCGCGCGCGCGCGCACACACACACACACACACACACACACACACACACCAATTAAAAACGAATCTAGAAGTAAAAAGTTGATTTATGATTAAGTCCAAAGGCTGTGAAAAGCTCAAGTGTCTAAATTGCTGTTTCCTTGAAATTATTCTGTTTGGGTGAGCTACGATGAAATGAGGCAAAAGCAAGCTCTCAGAGAAGCAACCCTCACCCCCCTATGAGGCAAAACTGCTGATCGGGACATTTGAGCCCAGTGAATCTTCTGACACCATGGAAAGCAGCCTTACACCCGGTTGCCAGTTGTTCCATCACCAGGCAGGAGGATATAACCATATTCCTGGCCTAAATTCTGCAATATAATGCAGCTCACTTTTCTGTCAGTCTTTGAGCCCAAACTCAGTCTGATAGAACAGCTTTCTATTAAACTTCTCCAAGCACAGAGCTGACACTATAGTACCCAGAATTCAAGTTCAAGACTATGCTAGATTTTCATGGTATACCAAACAATTAAGGACTCCCTAAGAAGGCAGGCTGCCTTTAGGGTGTGTGGGGGTTGATAGTTTTTGTCAACTTTCCAGGATTCAGAATCACTATACAGACATGGTTCTGGGTGTGTCTGCCAGGGTGTCTGTAGAAATGTTTAAGAAAGAATGTCAGAGGCACCATTCCATGTACTTGGGTCCAAGACAGAATAAAAAGGAGAAAGCAAGCAGAGGAGCCAACAAGATGTCTCAGTGGGTATAGGTACTTTCTCAAAGCAATGGCAACCCTAGTCCAGTCCAGAGAATTCACATGGTAGAGGGACAGAATCAATCTCTGTGGTTTGTCTTCTGATCTCCACCCCCAAATACACACATACAAAATTAATAAATATTTTAAATTAAAATAAAAACAGAAAGCAAGCAAGCAGAGAACCGGCATTCACTTCTGTTTATTATTGTTGTTATTTAGTTTTTTGGTTTTCTTCAGGATCTTGCTAAATAGCTCTGGCTGTCCTGGAACTCAAAGTTGCACCAAGACAATCTGGTTCTAGACTTGCAACAATCCAACCTCTGCATAACACTGATCAGCCTGTGTCAGGCAAATGTCTTCCTTACAGAATTGTGGGTTTTTCTAACTTCTCTATGTGCATTATCTCACTACATCCTTATAGCAACTCCCTCCCAAACATATAATTATTTCCCCCATTTAACAAGTAAGGGGACTGAAGCTGGGGAAGGTTAAGTAATTTGCTCAGGGTTCCACAGCTAAGTGAGAGAACTGCAGCTCCTCATTACTGTGTACTTCTCTGGCTGCTGTCAATCAGTGAACACTCCAGGCTGGCTGTGTGTGGGACATATAAAACTGTATTTTCTGTCCAGCAATTGTATACCATGGTAGCTTTGGACTATATCACCAGTCCTGGCCACAAAATTGCAAGTAGAGGCAATATGTATCATTCCTGGGACAGGTATTTGATGGCTGATGCAAGATACAGATCCAGAACTTTGTTTTTCCTCAGGCACAGTGACTGGCATTATTGTGAACAGTAACTGCTTGGTGAACCTGGGTCTCCAAATGAGCACGGTGCGATTGTCTCATGACACTCCATAGCTGACATGTAACATTGTGAAGACTAGACAGGTGTGGTTTGGGCTCATGGTATAGTAGAATTGTAACTATCTCAGCACCAGTGAAGATAAGATATTCTAATGAAAGCTCATATCTCACCATTGGCTTTCAGACTATTGAAACAATAGTCCCCAGGAATGAGAATTTCCCCCCAAGAGTCTCACACTTGGAGAATAAAAAGACTGAAACATGGTGCCAGCTAGAGGAGGACTTGTCTCCAAGGAGGTAGTTTCTCACAGTTCTGACATCTGCAGGAGAGACAAGAACTGAGAATAATGGTGTGTCAGTGATGGGCAGGACCACAGTGATGGACAGGATCACATCTTGATTGAGACTTATCTGCTATGCATATCTCTTGTCTGATACTTAATGTGTTTTGATTTTGCTTGTGCTCTAACAAATAAAGCTTGTCTGAAGATCAGAGGGTACGGCTAGCCACTAGTTAACCAGTTAACCAAAGAAGTCTGGAGGTCTGTACAGACAGATGGAAAGTGATATGGCCATGGGGGGTTGCCACTATAAGGGCCTGCTGAAGTTCACCCCTGTTGGACTTCTCCACTGGTGACACTCATCTGCCCACTGTGACAGGAGTGTGGGGTTCAAGGGGATACTGAGGTGGACTGGGGTAAGAAGAATAATAGAAGAGTTATCAGAAATCCAGACTGATAGCAGGATGTCAGGGCCTCTGGACAGAGTGGGCAACCTTTCTTTTAGGTCTCAGAGAAAGAGAGGTTTCATAGCACAAGCCTGCAACCAGGCTGTGTCTCATTCCCAGGCACCAGAGGGTAGTTGGATTCCAGGGAAGAAGTGTGTGACTCTGAGAATGTGGGAGGAGTGAGTGGGGAGGGGTATACTACCCATTAAATGGGTGAGGCAATGTGTGACCACTCTGAGGTCCCAGGGGCCCTGGCAAGTGGAGGTCTGTCATTCTCTCGAAATCTGGGCACCCTAGGAATATATTTACAGACAAGCCCTAGTTAGAGGGGCTTGCCATCTCCTCACAGTAATGGGGCTCCTATAGGTGGAGGGGCTCCAATAGGTGGACTGAGCAACAGGCTGGCCTGGATTCTAACAACAAATACCAGTTTACAAAGGGGAATGGTTAATGTGGACTCATGGTTTTACAGTGGTCTAACGTGCAGTTGGTTGGCCTGCATGGTAGAAGTGATATTATTAAATTAAACCACTCATCTAATAGCTGGAAAAAGAAAGGTTGTGAGGGCAAGTGGGGAAGTGGGGGAGCCTCAAAGTCATCCAAGGGCATACTCTCCAATATCCTGAGAATTTCTCATTAAACCCCCATTTGTCTTTTGTTGTGGGAAATGGAAAGGATTTTTTATTCATCTCTCATATGTTACCTCCTGACTGCAGTTTCTCTTCCCTTCACTCCTCTCAGTGCTCCCTACCTCCCCTCTCCCCAGATCCACTCCTCACCCCTCCAAAAGAGCAAGCCTCCCAGGGATATCAGCCAAACATGCATAACAAGTTACAATAAGACTGGACACAAAGTCTCCTATTAAGGCTGGAAGAGGTAACCCAGTAGGAAGATTAGTGCCCCAAGAGCAGGTAAAAGTCAGAGGTACCCCTGCTCCCATTCTTATGGGTCCCACAAGAACACCAAGCTACACAGCCATAACATATATGCAGAGGATCTAGCTCAGATCCATACAAGGTCTGTGCTTGTCACTTCAGTCTCTGTAAGCTCCTATGAGCCCTGCTTAGTTGAATCTGTGGACCATGTTGTGATGGTGTCCTTGACCGCTCTGTCCAGAGGAACCCCGTAAACCCCAACACACAATCTTTAACACATGAATCACTGAGGCCACTTAAAATCTAAATTTCTGCAATTACTTGTAGAGTTTTGTTTTGTTTACATTTATTTTTATTTATTTAGTGCATGCATATGTATCTGTCTGCACTAGAGAAATGGCAGTAAGGAAACAGCCTGTAGGAATTTGTGCTCTCCTTCAACCACATCAGTCCTGGTGGCATGCACCTCTACCCCTTGAGCTGTCTCACCGTCCCCACTGCAATATTTTAACAGAGTAAGTCTGATTGTTGATATCAGAGCTTCTTAAAAATTTTCCACTCATGACCTCTTCACTCCTAAGAAACTTGTATAAAAGTCTGGGTATACAGATATGTAAAATACATAATAAAAACCACACATTGAGACCAGGCAGTGGTGGCACACATGTTTTAATCCCAGCACTCAGGAGGCAGAGGCAGTTGGATCTCTGTGAGCTTGAGGCCAACCTGGTCTACAAAGCAAGTTCCAGGACAGCGAGGACTGTTATACAGAGAAACCCTGCCTAGAAAAATCAAAACAAACAAACAAACAAGCAAAAAACACACATTGATTGATTATAACCATAAAGAAATATATTTTAAAATGATTCTTTGAAATACATATAATTTTACCATTTATTAGAGATCTTTAAAAACTGATTTGCACACTCATGAGGTGTTGTGTGTATTTATTGTTACATTAAGAGTTTAAGTCCTGGCCTCTTGACACTGTATGTGATATGGAGTTGATCCAAGTTTTCATTTTGTAATTTTCAATGTTGGGAAGTCCACTTCACTTAAATACGTACCCCAAAATGTTTGGGGTAATTTCAGAAACTGTTAGAAATTCTGTCCTAAACTTCAATCAAATTCCTTGAGTGATTCTTTTATGAAATGCATGTCTGCAACTTTGATTAGTGTGGGCATGTTTATGTGTCTACGTACTATCATATACACATGGAAGTCAGAAGAGCATAGTTTTTGACTGTTCAGTTCTCTGCTTCAACCATGTTGGTCCCAAGGTTATCAGGCTTGGTGGAAAGTGCCTTTAAGTGCTGGCTGAGCTATCTCACAGGCCAAAACAGCAATTTTGGTATCAAACATTCAGATAATATTTGATAAGCCCATGCTGAGGAATCTAAGCTAAAATAAAACATTAAAAATAACGTGTTGCTCTCCAGAATTAAACTACTGGAAAATGTATATGTGAATAACAATTCATAACATACAATAGTCCTTAATCTCAGACAAATGTTTCAGGCAGCTTCCGTTGGCAGTATGATGGTATACACCAGTGGTTCCAACCTATGGGTCATGATCCCTTTGGGAGTCAAATGGGCCTTTCACAGGGATCACTTGAGACCATCAGAAAACAGACATATTTGCATTACTATTTATAACAGCAGCAAAATTACACTTACAAAGTAGCAACAAAATAATTTTATATTTGGGTGTCACCACTACATGAAGAACTGTGTTAAACACTAGGAAGGTTGATTACCACTGATACACACTGTGTAAAGTATGCACAGTTGAGTGTTCTGAACCAAGGCTACAGTTACACCACACTGTGCAACACCTTGTTTTCATTGTATGTTTGATGTTTAATAATTTTTGTTCATTGTTCATTCAGTAATCTTTCATTGTTTATAAATTTTGTGAAATTTGTTTGTCCAATATGACCCATAGTTCAAAAAGCTGTGGTTGGGACTGCAGAGATGGCTCATGTGTTAATAGCATTTACTGCTCTTCCAGAGGACCTGAGTTCAGTTCCCAGAACCCAGGTAGGATGGTTTATATTGTCAACTCAGAGAGACTGATCCCAGCAGAAGAGACACAGAGGGGAGACCCAATGGTATATCCAGTATTCCATGCTGGTTTAAGTCCCAAGAACAACTTCATGGAACAGAATTTCCAGAAATAGATTTCTTTCATAACCTGGTTATTTAACCAGGTATTTTTTAAATAATGTTTTAAAAGCCGAGCTTCATTTCCCCTTTGATGAGGAATTTTGAGCACTTTCCCAAGTGGGAACTGAGGCAGTGCCTCTTATTCAAGTGGATGCCAGTCTGTGATTGTCCAATTATTCACTACATTCTGTCTTTGATGGTCCAGATGTTCTCAATTTCTTGTAATAAGCTCTTTCATCTGAAAAGTCGTTCCACTCAGAAATGCAAAACTCCTCTACAGCTCAGCTCCCGGGTATTTTCCCCCTTGATGAGCTGGTATAATTGGCCTTCAATTTACTTATTGTTTTTCAATAGAAAGCCCAAGTTTAATTTCATTTCTGTAAACCTGGAGATAAGAGCTGATCATTACTCCATTTAAGTCATTCCCATTATAAGACATGTTGGGTCTGCCCTGACACCCCTCACCTCTACCCTCTGGACAGCACTGTGCCCTTACTTACCTGCTTAAAAATAATTTGGGGTGGCTGAAGAGATGGCTAAGCAATGTTAAGTACGTGTGGGGCAAACATGAGGATCACAGTTCAGATCCTCAGAAAACCAAGTAAATGCCAGGTGGGCATGTAATTCCAGTCCCAGATGGTAGAGACAGGATCCCCAGAGCAAGCTGGCTAGTGAGACAAACAGTATCAGTGAGCTCTGGGTTTGATTGAGAGTCCCTCCCTCAATGAATAGCATTGACAAGGGATCAAGCATGATTCCTATCATTGGCCTCTGTCTTCCACATATGCACGAATGAACGTTTTTGCTTCTTGCAAAAGTGACATCTATACATACTAGCACGGGTGATGATTCATCGTCACGAATTACCAATCTCACCTTCTTAGCATTTCTGAAGCCTCCTGTACTAAGTAAAACATGTGGCTAATACAGGTGGGTTCCTTAACATCTACTGGCAGAACCTGGGTGCATTCACAATAAAAACAACACACAAGATGTTACAACATTGATTCTTGAGGCAGCCTGGGTTCAAATCTGTGTTCACTTGATCATCACAAGACCTCAATCGAATCATTTATTTGAACAGGAGGTGCCCCCTCTATGTTTCTGTTTGAATACTTGATACATGGCTGGTGCCATTGTTTTGGGAGGCTGTGGAACTTTTGGGATCTAGGCTACTTGGGGCAGTCTTAAGAATTGTGACTTCCTGTCCAGCTGCAAGCTCCTGTCCAGCTGTAAGCTGGTCCAGCTGCCATGCACTACACCTTCTGCTCCATGATGGACTCTATCCTCTGCCGGCTATGCTCAGTGTACCGTGTTTTAATATGAGGAAATGACATTATGATTTAAAAGGTTCATGCTCAAGAGACTACATAACAGAATTACAAAACAAAATAACTTTATTTTTTTAGCATTTTCTATTCTATTTTAAAATTTGTCATATATATGTATATGAGCAAGCTTATGTACATATGGGAGTGAGTGTGTGTGTAAGCCAGAGGATAAACTTGGGAATCACCCCTCAAGCACTATCCATCTTTTGGGGAGGCGGGCATTGAGATGGGATTTATCTGTGTAGCTTTGAAGTCATTCCTGGAACTCACTCTAGACCAGGCTGGCCTTGAACTCACAGAGATCTGCCTGCCTCTGTCTCTGGAGTGCTGGGATCAGTGGTATGCACCACCACCGCCAGGCTTATCCACCTTATTTTTTGAGACTGAGATCTGGAGCTCTCTGACTAAGCTAGGCTGGCCAGTGAAGGAGCCCCAGGGATCCTCCTGTCTCTGCCTTCCCAGCTGGGCTACAATAAGCTCATGCTACCACACCAAAGTGTTTACATTTTTTCACATTTATTTATCCATTTATTATTTAGTGTGTGTGTGTGTGTGTGTGTGTGTGTGTGTGTGTGTGTGTGTGTGTACATACTGTGGCACCTGTATGGAAGCCAGAAGACAGCTTGAAGGAACCAGTTCTCTCTTTCTACCACTTAGGTTCTGGGACCCCAGCTCAGCTCCTCAAGCTTGGTGGTTAGCTCCTTTATCCTCTGAGCCATCATCCAGCTTTTGAAGAATAAGTTCGGGAATTTGTGTTAGGCTGCATTCACAGCTTTCCTGACCCACACGTGACTGCATGTGGCCCATGGATTACAGGTTGGACATACCTCCAGCTACGAGTCAAAATAAAACTCCTATTCTTTAAGCTGTTTTGTCAATAAGGAGACAAGCAGCTGAGGTATCCCCCAATGTGCCCATTTCCTGATTGACTGGCACAATCTGAACAAAGGCATCACGTGGTGTGATATGCACAGGGCACCTGAAACAATGCCCAGCTAAGTTCATTCGCTCACTCAGTTGCTCTGTAAGCTCTCCTACACAGACTCTCAAGGGGATTTGCATTTCAAAATTTCCCCTCCCCTACCAAGGCCTCATCTCAGGATGTCCTCTTCAAAGGCAGAGTTGACACTTCTTATGGCTCCTCGCTGATGTATTCATTTCCTTCTCTTCTGTGTCTCACTCAGAATCTCATCATATCCACTCAGTGGAAAATGATTCTGCTGGGTCCTACACGGATTCAAACAGAGAAAGTAGAAATAACCATAAATTACTTCTACTAGAGAAATGTCAGGTGGGTCTGCCTGGGCCATTCTTTGGAGAACATTTTTTTGGTAATTCTGTAGATGAAAGAGGATTGTGAAGGTTTTGTAAGCTTTTCTTTCTTTTTTATTTTTTTTCCCTTACCTCTTCTTCTAAATGACAGGAGCCCTCAACAGACCTTTCTCGAAGAATAATTTTCCAAGGCTACCAATTTGGATCTCAAAAGCCGAGACTCAAAGGGACCCCCAGTTTGCCATCTAAAATAAATGCGTGAATAGGTATCAGCCAAAGTACATACAGAGCAGATGGGAAATGGACAGCTACATTACCAACGGCTCTGTGAATTCAAGCGGCCTTTGTCTGAGGACAATAGCAATATGAACAGATATTCAGGTTTTCACTCACAGGCCAGCAGAGGATCAAGCAAGAAATCGAATTAAATTGGATTGAATCAGCAACGCCAGCACCATTAGTACCTAATACATGTACCACCAGACATCCTGACCCACCTCTTAGAAATGTGGCCACGAGGACTAGGGTGATAGCTCAGTCAGTAAAGTACCTTCCTTGCCAGCATGTGGACCTAAGTTCAGGTCCCCAGTACCCACTCATGTTAAAAAGTCAGAAATGGTAACACACAGTTATAATTCCAGGCCAGTGAAGGCAGAGACAAGAAGATCCCTAGGGCTCTCTGGTCAGCTAGTCTTGCAATAGGTTCAGTGAGAGACACTGTCTCAAAACCAAAGGAAGAGGAGAGTGATGTAGAAAAACATCCAATATTGCCGTCTCACCTCCACCTTTGTGTCTGTGCTACCCCCATCTCCCACACACCTAACATGCAAAAGTGAAGATGAATAAACAAAAGAGAGCTGTAACTGTGTTATAGCCAACCTAACACCTCCAGATACTTTTCTGTTTAAGTCCCAGGTTACAGTATTTCTAATTAAACTCAGTTGATTTACAACTGTAAAATGCTCCCTCTGTACCTTCCAAAGAATTTGAATTATCTCAGGGTCCTCCATGCTACCACACAGGACATGTGCTCTCTTTATTATTTGATTGTAGCTAAATTTAGGCTCTGTCTTCAGGATGACCTGATAAAAATCTTTTGTAACCCTTAATTGTGTTGTCAATCCCTTTAAATCACTTATAAGTAAGTTTTGACTTTGCCCATAATTGGTATGGCTTCATTTTGTTCTAAAGGGAAGTGGAAAATGGATATGTGTCTTCCTTCTGCTCAATCTGCTCTCCCCTTATAAGCCCTATTTCAATTGAAGTCACCAGCCTACATTTAATCCATCATCTTTGACACCTACTTCTCCTCTCTCACTTCCATATCTAATCAACCACAAATACAGATAATTCCATTAACCACATAGTTTTCATACCCCACTTCTACCGTCCTACACACTACCACTTACTCTGCTCAGGTGTGAACTGTGAACTGTCATTGGTGGGTAGCCCCCAATAGGCAAGCATTCTCAGGGTTTCTAGTTCAAGGCAATGAAACTTGGCAAAGATAGGTTTTAGTCCCTAAATGGCCAAAGGGTAAGAGAAATTAATTCAATCTGAGCAAGATACGTTTCTCTGAATGATTTAATTGAATGGGACTTGGTAAAAGAAGGGGGAGAATCCAGGATTTTAAAAAAAAGTCACATACAATGTTAAAGAGAAACACAAATATGACTTTGTGGTTTCTCTGTAGTGGTGAATACCTGTAATGCCAGGAGGGTGAGGATTATGAGATTGAGACTAGCTTAGGCTACACAGTGAGATCATGTCTCTAACAATAGAATCATGACCTCAGATGTTTGATTTGAGGCTTAAATAAGAGTAAACAGATGGACAGTGCAGTGCCATGGTAGAAGTCTGGCCTAGAATCTTCCAGTAAGGGGATGAGATCATGACAAGATGGTAGAGCACCTGCCTAGAATCCCCCAGTGAGGGGTTTTGAGTGTGATTCACTTTTAGAGCACCTGCCTAGAATCCCCCAGTCAGGGGCTAGGAATATACCTCAGTGGACAGTATGAATGACTAAAATTCCCCCAATGAATGGATAGGGGCAAAGGTTAGTAGGAGAGTGCCTGACTAGATTCCTACAGTGAGGGACTGGGATTGACTGATTGGTAAGGTGCTTACCTTGATCCACTGTGATGAACTAGACCATGCTCAGTGTTAGAGACCTTGATAGCATGCACAAGACCTTGACTTTGATTCCCAGAACTGTAAAAGGACAAGAACAAATACTAAATGTAGATGCAGAATCAACAGTTCTAACATCCACTAAATGAAAGAGATTGAGGTCAGACAGGCTCAGATCTAATAGTTTCTTACTAAAGGACAAACCACATAAAATTATAGACTCCATGCCATTGTTTCCCAGGAGCAAATTGATTGACAAATATCTGAATGATCTCTCTGCTTTCATTTGAACTTGATTCAAGCACTGGGCTCTGGTCTGGACAATTATTGATTATATATAACTGGAATTGTATTTAAGTCCCTCATCTCACTTTTATTCTAAGAAGTGCATTCAGCTAACACCCTTAAGAGCTGATGACTATAATCAAACCCATCATAATAATAACAATTACAGTAATGACAACAATACCCTCGTATCCCACTTCATGGTTGTTACAATATCTGCCTTCCAAGACACTTTCACATGCACACTCTAATGCACAAAATGTTGCTTCTTTATGAAGGCATGAATTAGGCTCTAAAGCAAAGAACTACAAACAAAGCAGAAGGCAACTCATGAGCAGACACACCATGGTCTTGAGGACAAGCCTTCTCTGTGCTCTTCCTTTGTCTCTGGATTCAATCACTATGTCAGTTGATTTCCAAGACCCACCCTCTCCATCTCTGTGGATTTTCTGGCCTTGAATTGCTCCAGACCTACTCAGTCTGCTGGGTAGAGAAACTGGAAGAGCCCAGAAAATAGCATCAGTATAGATAATCATATCCTTAATTAATGATTGGTAGATTTGGGAACTGAAGATATAATCTAAAGCATGGAGTGAGAGAGGGAGGGAGGGAAGGAACCTTAGTTGTATTCAGTGGATTGGGAGTGCATCTTAGCGTTTTGATACCTGGGATGTCTAGCTTCCTTGCCTCCTGATATTCTCCTAGAATCTGCTAGAAAATTTGCTTTACTAACTAACATGGCCTGCCTCCTGCCTCTGCTGTGTGTGTATAGACAGAGACAGGGAGAGATAGAGAGAGGGAGGAGAGAGAGAGAGAGAGAGAGGTCCCCAATCCTTTATCTCATGGTTAGCATGTATTAGTGGCTTTTCTTATTGTTGGTACAGTACAGTTTACAAAAGCAACTTGGGGAAAGGGTTTGATTTGGCTCACAGTTCCAGAGTCCAGTCCATCAAGGCAGGGAAGGTGCGAGGGCACTGAGTGTGGGGCAGCTGGTCACATGGCATCCACAGTCAGGAAGCAGACAGCAGCAAATGCTGATGCTCAGCTTGCCCTCTCCTTTGTATTCACCCCAACCCATGGGATGGTGTCATCCACAATCAGAATGGGGCTTCCCACTTCAATTAATCCAATCTAGAAACTCTCTTGCAGACATGCCCAGAAGTGTGTTTCCATGGTGATTCTTGTTAGGTTTGTGCCACAGGCTAATCAGATCACATTTTCCAGTGGTGTTAGAGACATTAGCAGGCCCCCCACTATGAATGTGTCTGTGAGTCTGTAACAAGCTCCTTGAGCACCTGGACTTCAAGAAAGCAATGACAAACCCCAGAGTCAAAGTGCCCTGATCCTTATTAGTTGATTCTGGGACTCATGGTGTTTGCCACAGGGAGAGGGAAACAGCCTATGTGAGTTTGTAAACGATCTAGACATGCTGATTCTACAAGACTAACAGAGACAGGGAAGCTAGTCACCCCAAAATGTACACCCCCAATCCACTGAATACATTCAAGGTTCTTTTTCTCCATCCTTCACTCCATTCTTTGGGCTCCTTCTTCACTTCCTCATTGTACAAATACTTACCCTTTCCTCCTCAACACTCCCGAATGCCTTCAAGTAGTCTCTTTGCTCTTCAGGGTAGTGTGAGAGACCCTTCTGTTTCTACTGGACCCAGCCACACTCTCTCTGGCTTAAAATAAATCTTGTGATGTGGAGGAAAAATTCTGCCTCCGTGTCTTCTGCTGTATCCACTCTAAACCTCACTGAGTGGACAGTCAAGGGTCACAGTCTCAGGAGAGACTGAAGAAGTGTGTGCTTTCTATCACATCCTCACAGAACTGAGCCTCAGAGACCAGTGCCACAGCTGAGGTTCAAGGACATTCCACTCTGCACCCCACACCTTCTCTTTGTAATTCTTTCACATCCCTCTCACTTCCAAATCAACTCTGAATCATCAGTTCTTTTCCCAGAAACAACTAGAGTTAGTGCTGTAAAGCCATGATGCCCTGTATCAACAGTCAGCTGAGCTGCCTGAATCAATACCTGGAAAGAGTCCTTCTCTTAAGGATCCTTTGGTTGTCCACAATGTCCACAATGAAGTAGACCCCACTGTTACTATGCCTTAATTGTTCCAGTTCAAGTACTGAGCCCTGGGTAGGCAGTATTCTGCACACTGGGATTAGACATAAAGTCATTAACCTTATTAGCATATTGGTTAGGGTCACAGTCTGTGCCCTTGCAGCCTGAACAAACTGGGCTTGGTCATGGGTCTTCAATGGGCCAATTAAAGAGACAAATAACAGCAAAAGGCAGAGCAGCGGTGGAGGGATGTAGTGAAGGTGGTCAAACTGGGAAGATGAACAAAGAAGTCCAGTGACTTCTCAAGTGCATCTCCACACCTCCAACATGAAGGTTGAGATTAAGTAGAGAACAAGAGTTATGCATAGCTAAGATATCCTAGACAAGGCTTGGTCCTGCCCATCATTAATCCATCATTGTCTCAGTTACAGTTTATTCTGCAAAGTGGCCTGAGAAATGCAGCCCAGCTAGGAAAGGATTTCCAGGGTTTTGTTTTTGTTCTTGTTTTCTGTCAACTGGCTTCCTTTATGTTGTTCCTGAAGTCTCTCTCCATGTTCCTATTCTTCTGTCATAAAACATAGTTTTCCCAGTTAATGCATCACAGTCCAGTCCTAGAGGCCAACCTTCTGTAGTTTTAACCCCACCATCAGGAAAGACACCATAAGACACCATCTAATGTTCAGAAATACAGTGCAATGGAACAAGAAATAGCCATCTCACCCTGTCCTTGGAGAGCTCAGCCTTTGTCATGAGCCTTATTTTTTGTATCGGGAAAATGAATACTCCTCAGCCAGTTCTAGTAAGATCTGTCTCCAAAGACAGAGTAAAAATAGACAGATCAAGTCACAAGCATATTTTGTGGAAAGATAAATGCTTGCTCCAGCAATGCTCTTAAGAGCAAAGATCAGGTGCTTCTTCTATCTCTAGATCTCTGGCTCACAGGATGGTGTCAGAGAAATATGCTCACTTCAGGGCAAAATCAGCTGTCCCAACCCACTCCTTTCCATTTTCAAACATGAACAAGTTAATCTGGGTGTGTGTGGGGGGGGAGGAGATAGTGTTTCTTTATACAATGGGACAAACAGTTGAGACTTCTTTAAGAAGCTATGTAGAGCAAATACTTAAGAAACTTCCAGAAGAGCTGTATAAGATTAATGGTAGCCTCAAAACTGGTTCCTAACATGTTTGTCTAGATTCAGTCCATCATATAGACTATGGGGAGGGATGTAAACATCAGGCTGCAAATTTTTAGGTCTGTCTACTTATTTTCTAGACAGCCAATTTTGTGAGCCTCCATTGACACCATGTAGATTCCCTTAGACTTGAGAATGGTTTCTGTTACAGTTAGATTGCAATATTTCAGAATAGAGTAGGAACAGCTCTGACTTCTTTCCATTTGCAGGGTTAGGATCAGAACCTTGGAAGTGACAGATTCCTAACAAGCCAGGTCCATTCTCAAGAGTCCAGTTAAAGACATAATACAGGACAAATTGTGAAGAGCAGAGTGGTTAAGTGGATGCCTCTCCCTGATAGTCCTTATATGAGGGTTAGGGTTAAATGGAGGGGGAAAGATATGTATGGGTAAGAATTCTTGGTCAGAGTATGGTTGTGTCTACCACTGAACCATCATTTGTTTTGGCTCCAATCTCTCCAGCAAGGTCGTCTGACAAGTATCAGAACTGTGCAAAATCTCTTCCAGAGAAAAAAGTTCCCCCTATGGTTGTACCAAGATTCAGCCTCTTCCTTCTCCTAGTACATTTAGGTACATTATCTCAAAAGTCTGATAGTCAAAGGCAAGGGCATAGGTATCTCTATGAAGTATTTCTATTCCTTCTAGATAAGTTACACATTTAGCTACAAGGGCTTGATTATCTCCACAGAATTCCCTTAGGTCCAGTGGGACAATGTCCATTTGCCCATGTATGACCCAGAATGGACAGCATAAGAAGTATGTACTTTGAATGCCACATTAGTTTGGATACTTGCATGCACTCTCTTCTGTTTTTTTTTTTTTCCAGTGTTGCAAAACACAGACCTTCCCCACCCCAAGCAATCACAGAAGGAAAGGATTTATTTGGCTTATACTTCCATGCCACAGCCCATCACTGAGGGAAGTCAGGATATGAGCTCAAACAGGAAGCTTAAAGGAAGCAATAACCATAGAGGAATATGCTTGGCTGAATTCCCCACTGGCTTGTTCTTAGCTTGCTTTCTTATGCAGATCAAGATGCCCTGCCAAAGGAATGGTGTTGCCCAAAGTGGTCTGGATCCTCCTCCATCATTTAAGAATTAGGACAACCCCCCACAGAAATGCCTAGAGGCAAATCTGATCTAGAAAATCTAGGCTTTCCTCTTAGATGACCATGAGCTATATCAAGTTGATAATTAAAGGTATCTAGGACACATGCCAAAACCAAATGTGACAGTACCCCATGTGTCCATGTGTCAATTCTAAAGCTCTAAACCTGCTTTTGTAGTTACTCTACCCAGGCTTACATCTCCCCTTTTCTGAACAATGCCCTTGTCAGTCACCACTGACCTCTGTGTTGCTAACTCCAGTGCTCTATTATAGTCCTATGTCACATTTCATCAATCAACAGCATTTACCAGCCATTCACACATTCTTCATTAATTAATTTCCTTTGTGTGGCTTCCAAGATATCAGATTCTAGTTCTCCTCATATTTTGCCTTCTCGGGTTCTTTGGTTGGAGTCAAATTATTAATATCAGAGAGGCTCAAATATTAGTCTCGAGTATCAAGACTACATCATTGCACATTTAGTCTCAGTCACCGAATGTGTGTGTGTGTGTGTGTGTGTGTGTGTGTGTGTGTGTTTGTGTGTGTGTGATGGAGTCTCGTTCTCTGCATCTGGAACTCACTGCTTTGGCTATACTGGCTGACCAGCAGCCCCCGGGGATTCCTCCTCTTTATGCCTCTTTAGTGAAGGGATTGTAGCATGCTCCTCACCAGACTCTTCTTTAGGATCTGGGAACTTAGCTGGGGTCCTCGCAGATAGTAGATACAAAGTGCTTTATACACAAGTTCGAGGACCCCAGCTCAATTGGTAAAATGCTTGCATCACACAAGCATGTGGACCTGAATTCAGTCTCTAGAACCAACATTTTTTTTTAAAAAAAAATCTGCTGTAGTAGTGTACACTTGCAATTCTAGCTATGGTGAGGCTGAGATAGGCATACTTAAGTATGAACCTGTGCTTTTATATGCATATGTGTATACAACATACACACATACACACACACTCTCGTGCACTCTAGGCTACAAATGAGAGAAATGTCCCTGAAACCAATAGAACACATTATTTTTACTAGATATTTTTGGAATTTAATTATAACCAGCTTATTCAGTGATATATTTGTATTTTCCCTTAATTGGAAAATTTTGCCTCTCTACAATAAATTTGTAAGCAACTTGATAGCATACATAATAACAAAAGCGGATATTTATGGAGACTTCGTAGGTGCTCTGCACTGCTTTAATCTCCTCTATGTGTTAATCTCCTTCATCATCACAGCAACCTCAATAGGAGTAGATGCAATTGCCTTAACTTTCTGATGAAGGTATCTGGATACAGAGTGTGGCAGGATAGCAAATGAGGTGTGGGTATCCAAATTAATTCATCAAAGAAGTCAGTTAGTGCAAAGACTGGGAATCAGAGTGAGTTGCAACAAAACAGAATATTCTAGAAGAGACTGAGTAGTCCCTTGGAAAAGGCATAGTTATGTAGATGACCCATAAATGATCAGAACTCATGAGCCAAGGGGCTTTAAAGAGTCTCTTTACAGAGCTTCCTAATCCACTTCCACCCTTGAAAATGTTCTCTTTCTCTCCTTTTTGTGTTGTGTAAGTGTGTATTTGTATGTATGTGTGTTTTCATATGTGTAAACAATTTCTGGGACACTCTGATAGGCAAAGATGGCCAGAGGAGACTGCCAATCCAATTGAGCTGTTTATAAGCCAAATAAGGACCTCTAGGGATGCAGCTTTCTCAAGTTATCACCCACACTAAGATGAGTTTCTCACCCATGTGTCTTCCAAAGAGTTGCCCATGCCCTATAAGCAACCCCTGACTACTCCTTCTAAAAGTAACTTCAATAAACCCATTGGTTCATCCCTTAGAATTGTTCCTTTGGTCCATTGGTGCCCTGTCTGGGTTGAGTAGAGGCATCCCCGAAGAAGTCACATAACAGTTATCAATTTGTGCTCCTTGCATCATAGCTCCAGGGGACCCATTTCTCTGCTTTCACACGTATCAGATGCTTTTTCTGCTATGGTGCCCTTTCTGCAGCATCCAACCTAGCTGCAGGGTGACTGCTCTAACAATGCACACGTTTTCTCCTAATTAGAGCATCATCATCATTTCAGAATTCTTGAGATGAAAACATTCTGTTGGATTCAAAACATATTTGCATAATCATAAGAAACTTCAACATTATATTTGTCACTGCAAAGAAAGAGGAGCCGTTAGCGCCTTTAAATACACTTCAACTGCAGCGGATTTGAGAGTGGTTGCAAAATATGGTTTTCAAATTTTTATCACCTACCAGCATGGGAGAAAAAATTTTTGCCGATGTCAACTATTACAAATTGAGAACTGGGGTGTGACTCAGCGACAGAATATATGCCTAGAATCCCCCAGTGAGGAGCTGGAGCATGGTTCAGGAACAGCAGGCAAAGCTCTGTGTTCAAGCCTCAGCACCCAAAATACAGTCTGATTAAAAAGGCAATAGGAAAATTAAGGTGAAATTCTTAATAACAAAATAATCCTTTGCACCATTACTTCCCAATGCCAAAAATGAACAAAAGAAAAAACCAAAATAACAGAAAAGAACAGATATCGGCAAAAAGGATAAAGTGGTAGCCTGTTATCTTGGAAGCTCCAGCTTCTGTCTCTATCATCATTAGGAAGACCATCAACTTCATCATCAATAACTGCCTTATCTTCCACCCAGAATTAACTGATACTTGTGGAATGCTGCTGGAGTACTTGGATTATTACAGGGCACATTGTATCCTTATCAGACTGCACACAATGGAATAAATGCAGATTAATAACTTCAAAACCTCTAGGCATGATGACACACACTTAGAATCTCAGCACTCAGAAGGTTAAGACAGGAGGATCACACTGAGTTCAAGTTCAAGGCCAGAGACTAGCGTTATGCTATGACTTTCAGGCCATTCTTGACTAAAGAGAAGATCCTCATTTAAACACAAAAACAACCCCCCCCAAAAAAAACCCAAAACAACAACAATGACAAACACCTATCAAAGTAGTATGACTGAATGGAGTATATCTGTAACCCCAATACTCAGGAGACTGAAGCAAGGATATGTGGAGTTTGGGGTCAGCCTAGACTATATGGTAAGACTGTATGTCAAAAATAAAGCAAATAAAAACAACAAAAATAAAGAAATAAAATTACTGAAACCAAAGAGACTAGGCCATGAAAGCTTTATGGAATTAAATTGATAATAATATGCTATCCAGGGAAACTCCTAATGTTTGAAAGTGTAGCAGCCTATCTGTAAATAATCCATGCGTCAAAAATTTACAAAAGCATAGAAACTGTTTTGAGCTGAATCACAATGGGAGATTAATATAATGAAAAATATCAGCCAAAATAGAGTTTAAAGATGTTCTTATTTTAGATTATGTGTTTACATGGAACAGGGATGGAATATGTGCACATGGATGCAGGTGAACAAACAGACCAGAAGAAGGTGGTCTGTCCCCTGGAACTCGGGTTTCTTTTGGTGATGAGCCATCTGACATGAGTGTTAGGAAGAAAACCTGCATCTGCTGTAAGAGTAATATGTGGTCATAACAGCTGAGCCTTCCCCCAGCTCCTAAAGTAGAGTTCAGAGAAACCTGTGCAGCTCTTAATAATTATGAAGATCTCATCTTAGTTGCCCACTTTGGAATAAAGAAAAAAGGAAAAGAAGAAGCTAGGGAGACCAAATTGAACCCAAGAAACATGGAAGGAAATAAACAATTTGTGCAGATGAAGGACACAAAACCAATGAAATAATAAGAAAATCTATAAAGCCCAAAGCTGACTCTTTGATTTTTTTTTTTTTTTGGTTTTTTGAGACAGGGTTTCTCTGTGTAGCTTTGGAGCCTATCCTGGCACTCGCTCTGGAGACCAGGCTGGCCTCGAACTCACAGAGATCCGCCTGCCTCTGCCTCCTGAGTGCTGGGATTAAAGGCATGCGCCACCAACGCCCAGCCAATTCTTTGCTATTTTTAATGAAATTGATAAAACTAAAGGTTCCAATCTGGCAAATGAGGTAATGAGAAAGACAGACAGAAATAGAGTATAAATTATCAGTTTTAGTCAACTCGTGATGATACAGTGTGAATGGGAAAAGAAACAGGCTGTATGAAAAATCTGTGCCAATAAATTCAACAAGTTAATGTATGTGTAATATCTATCTATCTATCTATCTATCTATCTATCTATCTATCTATCTATCTATTATACTTTACTATAAAGAAAGCTCCAGACCCAGATATTTTTCAATTGTAAATTATATCCAACATATAAAAAACATAATTAGGCTGATTACACACAAACTCTTTCAGAAAATAATGATAACACTTGTCAATTTATTTTATAAGTTTTTATTTTTTTATTTTTTTGTTTTGTTTTTTCGAGACAGGGTTTCTATGTGGCTTTGGAACTGTCCTGGAACTAGCTCTTGTAGACCAGGCTGATCTCGAACTCAAAGAGATCTGCCTGCCTCTGTCTCCCCAGTGCTGGGATTAAAGGCGTGTGATGCCCAGCTTTATAAGTCTTTATTAAACAACTAATAAAACAAGGCAAATATGTCACAAGAAAACTGCATAAATGATATTTGAGTGTTATGATTTTGAAAGGAAATATTCCCTACAAGCTCTCTCCTGTGCATTTGGACACTTGGTTCCCAGCTGGTGTGGTTTGTGGGATTGTGGGATCTTCGGGAAGTGGAATCTTACTGGAGTAAGTGGTCACTAGGGGTAGACCTTGAGGTCTTCTACTTCTGTCCCACTTCCTATTTACTCTATTTCCTAATTACGTAATGTGACCAAATGCTTCCTACCTATGCCACCATGCTTCCCCCACCCCCAGATACAGACTCTATCCCTTCAAACTGGAAACAAGAACAACCCCTTCTCTACTTAATTTGCTTCTTGTCAGCTACTTTAGCCCCTAACTAGTAGCACTGCATCAGTAGGTTCTGGAACCTTTGAATAGCAGGGCCTTGATAGAATAAATGGGTCAATAACCAAGCGGCACATTGAAGTTTATAACCCAGAACCACTTGCTCCCTGCTTCCTGACCCCAATGCAGTGCAGAAAAATAGCCACATGTCGCTATCACACTGGGTATCACCTTCCATTCCGTATCACATGGGCCGGACCCTCTCAAATGGTGAGTCAAACTAAGTCCCTTCTCCCTTATGTTGCTTTGTTGTGTGGTGATAAAATTCAAATTCCTTGTAGCCTAAGGGTCAGGCTAGAGAGGAACTACAAAGCAGTGGGGGAGCATCTGGGAACATAACAAAGTTTGAGAACCTAGGGATATAATGGAGTTGGAGAATCTGGGGCCATGATACAATCGTTCTATGGTCTAGATTGTTGCAGTACAATAGTTACACTATTGAACACAATTTGCTGAAAGGTATTGCTGTTTGTTTGAAGCAGGTGAATTTTGCTATTGAATAAATTATGTCTCAAAAAAAGCTGGAGGGGAAAGTTAGGTGAACAGAAGCATGCCTGGGCTTCTCATTTTTAAAACCTTGAAATGATCGTGCTTGGAAATTTTATATGAATTCAATATTTAGTATCATCCTTAATCCTGTCAATTCAGCTCTTCTTAATGATATGAGAAGGGGAAAAACAGCCAAAATGAAGTTCTTTCTTTATCGTGTGTATGTGTCTTACATGCATGTATGTATATTCTTGTATATTCTAGGTGTTTGTGTGTGCGGGGTGGGGGGAGGAGTTGTGTGAATGTGTGGCACACAGAGACCAACCTCTTCTTCTACTACTTTCCAAATTAGTTTTTTGAGGCAAGGCCACTTACTGAATCTGGGGATCACCTTGTTGACCAGACTGGCTACCTGTAGAGCCCAGACACTCCCTCTCCCTCTCTCTCTCTGCTCCCTAACACCACAATCACAAATACATACTACCTTGTTCAGCTTTGTGTGTGTGTGTAGGGGAAGCTGTAGCCACGCCTTCTTAGGGGCTGGCTACAGGAGTACCTGAGGGCTTGTGAGGGCGTGGTCAGAGTGAATAGGGGGACTGCGTTTTCGGTTTCAGTTTCTCTTTGCTTCTTGCTGTACAGACTACCACCGGCTGGCTGGTTCGCTCTGTAAGTAAGGCTTTTCCCTATTAAATACCCTTATATTTCTACCTGACTCCGTATTGGTAATTTCTTACTGTGTGTGTGTGTGTGTGTGTGTGTGTGTGTGTGTAATGGGGGAAGGTACTAGGGATCAAACTCAGCTTCTCACGCCCAGCAGAAACTCTTCACTAACTATGCCATCTTCCAACAACATTTTCATAAGTTTTCTAAAGGTCTTTTTGGGGTCCTCAGTTATTTAAGTGCCCTGTGTAATTATACCACTTTTGTCTATTTGAAACACACAGACATTAGGAAATAATACCCTATGCCGCTTATGTGAATTTCCCAAGGAAACTAACTCAGTGAAGGGTGCTGTGAAAGGTTTGAATCAAATGCCTTTCTTTTATTTTTCTTATCATTTTAATTCAATTCATTGGCATTTACTACATCCATGGTACTGTAAAGCCATCTACATGAAACATTTTTAGAATATTTACATGACCAAAAAGGAGACCCCATGCCTTTGTGTTTTTCAATCATCAATTTGACACAACCTAAAATTATCTGGGAAGAGAAGCTCAATGAGACATTGGTTTGGCTGTGTACATGTCTATGGCAGATTGTCTTCATTAAGCTAATTGATATGGGAAGACCCAGTCCACTGTGGGCAGCACCATTCATTTGGCAGTGTCCTGAGCTGTGTAAGGGTGGAGAAGTACAGTTGAGTACAAGCAAGCAATAACGTAAGAGTATATGCACTCATGCTTTTCTACTCTTGACTGTGCATGTGATATGACTAACTGTTTTCAGTTTCTGCAGTGACAAACTGTTACCCAGAATCATGAGCTGGAATAAAGTCCTTTCTGCCCTAGGTTGCTTTTTGTCAAGGCATTTTATCACAGCAACAGGAATGAAACTCCAACACCTTCAATTTTCTTTTAAAAATTGTGCTTTGTATTCCTGCTTGGATTTTCAAAATCCAAGGATATTCTGCCACTCCATCCAGAGCCAAGAGTGGCATAAAAAGACTTATACATATAGTGTCTAAACTGTTCTGCAAAGCACTTTTCACACTTTAAACAAAAACATCATACACATATACTCTTTGGTGAGTATGACACTATTTTCCCAATATCACAGTTTTCCTTAGTGCAAAACCTGCTAGCATTCTAGTGTGCCTAATAACATGACAATTTTCATACTGGTCAGTGTAGAATCTGTACCACATGTAAAAAATTATTCTGGTGCATTGAAATAATAAAAATCATCTATTTGAAAGAATTAGAAAGCTGGTTTACAAAATAAAATGTTGTATAAACCAAAAAGGATGTATACTCACAAGACCTTTGAAGTGATTTCAGTAGGAAGAGCCTTTAGGATGTGCCTGGATGGTGTTTCTCCAATAATTCAACTATGCCTCACTTTCTAGTGTCTGATCCAGGGAGTACATAGTCCCTTCTGTTTTCCAAGTCCTGGAAGTTAGATAAGTAGGATGACATGGTCAACTGGTCAACCAACATCCTGAGGAATGATGGAAGAAAGTTTTGCTAAAGGAAAAGTGGAGTTCTATTGTACCTCATACATTTAGTGTCCAGTTAATATTGGGCAGTTGTAATCATATGTGTACAAACCATAATGAGGTTAGGAAAATAAGTAACATTATAGAAGTTGGCAACTGAGAACTGCTAGGCAAGGTATTCTGGTCATCCAGGCAATAGTGAATGAGACAGAGCAACCAAACCTAATAGTGGTAGTTTTTAATCAGAATATATTCTGAGTAGAACAACACAGCATCTCTAATGCCAATAATGATGCAATGACACTTCCAGTCACAACTTTGAAGATTACTGACCAAAATGGATGGATACACTGTTTAGTTTTAGCTATCAATTTGACTCAACCTAAAATCATTTTAAGTACAGAGTCTCCGTTGAAGAATTACCAAGGTCAGAATGATCTGTGAGCATATTGAGATTGTCTGGATTATTAATTGGTTTAGAAGACCATCCCTGAATGTAGGTGACTACTTTATAGGCTGGGCTCTGGACTGTTGAAGAGCACAAGAAATTAGCTAAGAGGCAAGCAAGAAATCAAGCAAGGCTCCTTGCTTTCCTCTCTTTAATATTCCCTGTGAATATGATTTAAGTTCCTGCTTTGACTTCCTTGCACAAATGGACTGTAATTTGGAATTATAAGCCAAATAAACCCTTTCTGCCCCTGATTGCTTTTGTCAAGATATTTTATCATTGCAACAGAAATAAAACTAGAATAGTGGGGAAGGATTAAAAGTACTGCACCAGGTTCTTCGCTGAACTGGCACAAAAGGCAAAAAATGAGCCAAAATAGGATGGGCTCTGAATTCAGTCAGACCTTGACTTCACTTTGGTCTCTCTGTCTTGAGCATGTGATTTTTAGTGAGCTGTTTAATTATTCCATCAGAAATAAAGTCTATCTTCTATATCATGTGTTTCACATTGAGGGATTCAGATAACCATGGATCAAGAACATATTGTTGATATGTGCATACACACATATATGCATATAAAAACCAAATATACAACAAAATAAACTAAGATCTGTACTACAAGTGTTCAGATTTTCTGCCATCATTCTCTGAACAATACAGTACAAAACCATTTAAGACCACTTATGTTGTACAAAGTATTATAAATCATCAAGAAAAAGCATTCAGGAGGCTCAGCTTGGTGGTAGACACCTTTAACCCAGCTCTCAAAAAGCAGAGGCAGGTGGGTTTCAGTGAGTTCAAAGCTAGCCAGGACTACATAACAACTTCCAGGAGGAAGTATAAAGGTTCTTTGCAAATATGAGAATCAAACATGCACAGATTTTTAGTATTAGAGGAGATCCTAAGACTGGAGTATATCTCATTTAACTGAGTGATTATGTAACAAGCAAAAGGTCATGGACTCTGTCTATAGCAGTTTATAAACTGGATGTGGTGATACATATCTATCATCTCAACAATCAGGACTTAGATGCAGGAGGATCAGAAATTCAAGGTCATTCTTCACTACACTGTGAGTTCCTTGGGTTTTTTCTTTTTTTCTTTAAATTAGAAACAAGCTTCTTTTACATGTCAATCCTAGTTCCCTCTCCCTCCCTCATCCCCTGCCCCCCACTGACTCCCTATCTCAAACTCTTTCTGTTCTTCAGGGATGGTGAGGCCTTCCATGGGGGGAATCTTCAAGGTCTGTCATATCATTTGGAGCAGGGCCTAGAACCTCCCCAGTATGTCTAGGCAGAGAGAGTATTCCTCTATGTAGAGAGAACTCCTAAAGTCCATTTGTGTATGAGGGATAAATACTGATCCACTACCAGTGGCCCCAAAGATTGTCCAGACCTCTAAACTGATCCCCTCATTCATGGGGGGTCTGGAGCAGTCCCATGCTGATTTCATAGCTATCAGTCTGGAGTCCATGAGCAACCCCTTGTTCAGGTCAGCTGTTTCTGTGGGTTTCTCCATCTGGTTCTGACTCCTTTGCTCATCACTCCTCCCTCTCTGCAACTGGATTCCAGAGTTCAGCTCAGTGTTTAGCTGTGGGTATCTGCTTCTGCTTCCATCAACTACTGGATGTAGGCTCTAGGATGGCATATAAGGTAGTCATTAATCTCATTATCTGAGAAGGACATTTAAAGTAGTCTCTTGACTATTGCTTAGCTTGTTAGTTGGGGTCAACCTTGTAGATCTCTGGACATGTCCCTAGTGCCAGAATCTCTTTAAACCTATAATGGCTCCCTCTATTATGGTATCTCTTTTCTTCCCCTGACTAGATAGATGTTCCTGCCCCCTCATGTCCTCCTCTCCCCTCCTCTTCTCCCCTTCTCTGTCTTCTAACTCCATCTCCCCTCCCCGATGCTCCCAATTAACTTAGGAGATATTGTCCCTTTCCCCTTCTCCAGGGGACCATGTGTGTCTCTCTAAGGGTCATCCTTGTTACCTAGATATTCTGGCAGTGTGGATTGTAGGCTGATAATTCTTGCCTCTATGTCTAAAATCCACATATGAGTGAGTATATACCATTTTTTGTCTTTTTGTCACTGGGTTACCTCACTTAGTATTGTTTCTTCTAGTTTCATCCATTTGCCTGCTAATTTCAAGATTCCATTGTTTTTTTTCCACTGAGTAGTACTCCATTGTGTAAATGTACCACATTTTATCTATCCATTCTTCAGTTGAGGGTCATCTAGGCTGCTATTGCAAATAATGCTGCTATGAACATAGTTGAACAGATGTCCTTGTTGTATGAATGTGCTTTTTTTGGGTATATGCTTAAGAGTGGTATTGCTGGATCTTGTGGTAGACTGATTCCCATTTTCCTGAGGAACCACCATACTAATTTCCAAAGGGGCTGTATGAGTTAGCACTCCCACCAGCAGTGGAGGAGTGACCCCCATTCTCCACATCCTCTCCAACATAAACTGTCATTGGTGTTTTTAATTTTAGCCATTCAGACAGGAGTAAGATGATATCTCAGAGTTGTTTTGATTTGCATTTCCCTGATGGCCAAGGATGTTGAGCACTTTCTTATGTGTCTTTCAGCCATTTTAGATTCCTCTGTTGAGAATTCTCTATTTAATTCTGTACCCCAGTTTTTAATTGGATTAGTTGGTGTTTTGGAGACTAGCTTCTTGAGTTCTTTGTATATTTTGGAAATCAGTCCTCTGTCAGATGTGGGGTTGGTGACTATTTTTCCCATTCTGGTGGGCTGCCATTTTGTCTTGTTGACTGTGTCCTTTGCCTTACAAAAGCTTCTCAGTTTCAGAAGGTCCCATTTATTAATTGTAGATCTCAGTGTCTGTGTTACTGATGTTATGTTCAAGAAGTGGTCTCCTGTACCAATTCTTTCGAAGGTACCACCTACCTTCTCTTCTAAGAGGTTCAGTGTAGCTGGATTTATGTTGAGGTCTTTGATCCATTTGGACTTAAGTTTTGTGCATGGTGATAGATATGGATCTATCTGCAGTCTTCTACACACCAACATCCAGTTATGACACACCATTTGTTGAAAATGCTTTCTTTTTTTCCATTGTATAATTTTAGCTTCTTTGTCAAAAATCAGGTGTTCATATGTGTGGGGGTTAACGTCAGGATTTTCAACTCCATTCCATTGGTCTACCTGTCTATTTTTGTCCCAATACCAAGCTGTTTTCAGGACTATAGCTTTATAATAAGGCTTGAAGTCAGGGATGGTGATGCCTCTGGAAGTTCCTTTATTGTACAGCTAGTTTTGGCTATCCTGGGTCTTTTGTTTCTCCATATAAAGTTGAGAATTGTGTTTTCAAGGTCTGTGAAGAATTGTGCTGGGATTTTGATGGGGATTGCTTTGAATCTGTAGATTGCTTTTGGCAAGATTGCCATTTTTACTATGTTGATCCTACCTATCCAAGGACATGGGAGATCCTTCCATTTTCTGGTATCTTCTTTAATTTCTTTCTTTAAAGACTCAAAATTTTTACTATACAGGTCTTTCACTTTTTTGTTAGCATTACCCCAAGGTATTTTATGTTGTTTGTGGTAAATATAAAGGGTAATGTTTCTCTAATTTTTTTCTCAGTGTGTTTATCATCTGTATATAGTAGGGCTACTGATTTTTTCTTTTTTTGCATTAATCTTTGTATCCTGATGCTTTGCTGAAGGAGTTTCCTGGTAGAGTTTTTCGGGTCACTTTGTAAACTATTATATCATCTGCAAATAGTGAAAGTTTGACATCTTCCTTTCCCCTTGATCTCCTTTTGTTGTCTTATTGCTCTAGCTAGAACTTCAAGGACAATATTGAAGAGGTATGGAGAGAGTGGACAGCCTTGTCTTCTTCCTGATTTTAGAGGAATCGCTTTGAGTTTCTCTCCATTTAGTTTGATGTTGGCTGTTGGCTTGTTGTATATTGCTTTTCTTATGTTTAAGTATGTTCCTGTTATCCCTGATATCTCCAAGACGTTTATCATGAAGGGGTGTTGCATTTTGTAAAAGGCTTTTTTAGCATCTAGTGAGATGATCATGTGGTTTTTCAAAGCTCTAGAACACAAAGAAGCAAATGAACCCCAGATGAGAAGATGCCAGGAAATAATCAAATTGCAGGCTGAAATCAATAAAGTAGAAACTAGAAAAACAATACAAAGAATCAATGTAACGAAGAGTTGGCTCTTGGAGAAAATCAACAAGATAGACAAACCTTTATCCAAACTTACCAAACACCAGAGAGTGAAGATGCAAATTAATAAAATCAAGAAATGAAACAGACACTGAGGAAATCCAGATAATCGTCAGGTCATACTTCAAAAACCTGTATTCCTGTATTCCTCAAAATTTGTAAAGCTAAAGGAAATGGACAATTTTCTGGATAGATACCACCTACCAAAATTAAATCAAGAACAGAGAGGCATTTTAAATAGACCTATAACCACTAATGAAATAGTAGCAGTCATCAAAATCTCCCAACCAAAAAAAGCTCAGGGCCAGATGGCTTCAGTGTAGAATTCTACCAGAAATTCAAAGAAGAGCTAATACAAATTCTCCTCAAAGTATTACACATAATAGAAGCAGAAGGGTCATTGCCAATCTCTTGGTACCCAAGCCACATGAAGACACAACTAAGAAAGAGAACTACAGACCAATATCCCTCATGAACATTGATGCAAAAATACTCAGTAAAATACTGGCAAATTGAATCCAAGAACGCATCAGAGAAATCATTCACCATGATCAAGTAGGCTTCATCCCAGGGATGCAAGGATGGTTCAACATATGAAAATCCATGAATGTAATCCACCATATAAACAAGCTGAGAAAGTAAAAAACACATTATCATTACACTGTGAGTTTGAAATAAGCTTGGAATAGATGAGACTCCATATCTAAAACAGAACTGGGGGGGCATTTTGGAAGCAATCACTTGTACACACCAAAGGGAGGACTGTATTACTATTATTATTAAAAGTAATAAGAATTATAGGCTTGGAAGATGGCTCAGTAATTAAAGCATTTGATGCCCAAGTGTGAGGACCTATTTTGGATTCCCAGAAGCCATGTAAATGCTTCGTGGACACAATGACCATCTATAACACCACCCTCTGAAAGTGGAGAAAGGAGATTCCCAGAGCAAGCTGGCTAGAGATACAAGCTATATCAGCACTCTGAGTTTGACAGAGAGAATTTGCCTTAATGAATATGGTGGAGGAGCAATAGAGGATGCTTCCTGACATTAACCTCGGGCATGTGTACATGTGAGCATGCACATACATGCAAACATGCATGGACACACAGGTGCGTGCACACACACACACACACACACACACACACACACACACACACACACAAATTGAAAGAAGGTAGAATTATACCTAAATAAAATAAGTCACACAATGTCAAAAGTCTATAAAATAGGAGCTAAACTAGGATCTATCCCATGAGCATAAATATTCTTTCCTAATTGCAAGTTCCACTTTCTACTATTTTCCACACACTGGTTTTATAGCACTCAGAGATAAAATAAAGTTAAGACTTATAAAAAATGTCCATGATTGATGCAGACTACTGGAAGTAATGATCAAATAGGAGCATGTTTCTGTTTTTTTTTTTCTTTTGAGTGGGCTAATACTAGCTAATGGAAGCAAACAACTCAGGCCTCATTTTCCCTCAGAAGCCCATGTGATTTTTCTTACTGTAGAACTGCTTAAGTTAAATTGCAACTTCTGTTTATAAAGATCTATCTTCCAGCATAATGATGTATGTATAAGGAGCAACACCATCTCCTCTAAATCCATACACTCTATTTTTCTTCTCAGAGGCACAACGTAAAATTGCCATATAAATGACAGAGTCAATAATTATTTAATTCATGTAGAACACACTGCCTTCGTTGAGAAGCCAGCGGCAAGCATTTCT